>NC_056482.1:3099284-3368483 GCF_008729295.1 Plectropomus leopardus | reverse complement strand
GGAGGGGGGGGGGGGGGTCACAGAGGGGAGGGGGTCTCTGTGAGTGGAGCCGAGCGTCGCCTCAGGCTCGCTATTTCTGAGCGAAAGGTTTCCAGGAGCTGAAAATCAATGTTAATCTGAGGCCACCTGGGCGTGTAAACAGAATCATAATAGAAGTATATACACCCACACACACACTCCGAGGTGATACACACCTCCTGAAAGCAGCAACACACAACAAGTGCACCTCCACATACACATACTGTCCAGGGATCATGTGTACTGTAGGCGAGTTTTTTGTTTTCTGTGCACACAGCTGCAGGCGATCACAGACGGAATGACAGGATGAGCAACGGAGGGGGGAAAGAGAGATAAAAAGATCTGAAATGCAGACAGTAAGAGAGGAATAAAAGAGAAAAGATAGACAAAAGGAAGAATAGAAGAAGTATAAAGAAGACAGAGAGGTAATGAGGGAGTATTTCTGGGAAGAACAAATGGAGTTCTATTCCTGGAGGCTGACCTTACTAACACACTTTATGTTGGGAATTATGGAGGTGTGGATGACAAAAGCACTGAGCTAAACTCATGTGAGTGCTGTTTATTTTGTAAGTTAGCATTTGGGAGGAGGCACAAGTTTGTAAAAACAGAATGCGTTTCTTTTCTGCAAGCATAACTTCCTACTTACAAATAATGAGTCTGACAGAACGGCACTCTATGTCCAAAATAAACTTTCTGTGTCACTGGCTGAGGGGACTGGTGAAAAAAAATCCACCTGCCAAGCATAGCTACTTCCTAATAGTTTAATTTCTTTCTAACATGCATATTTTCACTGACTTTAGAATTTATTTATTTAAAAATGCTGTAATAATAAACCTTTAAAATGATCACAGAGGTACTTGGGGACCTGTTGAACCACAATATTGCTCATAAGAACTTGATTTTATTTGTGAATTAATTAAAAAAATCTGCCAATGTAGAGAAAAATGGGATATCATGAAAGGATATGGGATAAATGGGATATGATATGACTTAACTGCTTTGCATTTTGTCGTCTACCTCTTTAAAGCGCTGTATATTTTCCTTAATTTTATGCATATTATACTTCCTATCTTTAGCTTCATTTTTATTAATATTATCTCAGTGGGTTTTATCCATGTGAAGATGCATACTATGTTTTCTATTCTGATCTTATTTTATTTTTACATGCAGGTTTTGGTATGTCTTTACGTCTGCTGTCTTTGTTCTAAAGCACGTTGCATTTCTTTTATGACAGGTGCTATAATAATAAAGTTTATTATTATTATTATTTTGTTAGGATTTTATCATCTAATAATAAAGATGCTCTAATGTTTTAAACAACCTTCATGGCCATTTGAGCATTGATTACTGCGTTCTCAAGCTGCACATAAATTCAACACAGTCTGCTTCCACAGACTACCGTATGAAGCAATGCAAATTTCAGACCTGTTTGCTGGGAGTGTCAAACTCAAGCTTGTTCTTATTTCAAGCTTGTAAAATACCGTCACTTTGTCAGTATTTTCTGCGCAATTGCAATGCCAAAAGCCACCTTTTGCATCTGCATGAAATGCCGCAGGACCGCATCAGCTGAGAACACAGCCAGACAGAACCGGCAGCGTTGTTATTATAAGCCAGTGGACAGCCGGATGGCACCTGCTGCTAGAGCTTAGATCAGTTATTTTGATCATGTTATTTACATCTTATCCACTGCTGGGGAGGGAGAAGCAGAGACTGCCAACCAAGTCATCTTGCAGCTCTCCTTTCTCTTCCTCTGTCTCTCACTCTTTTGCCTGTGCTTTCCCTCTCTCTCTCCACTCTCTTTCCCTCTTGATTCAGTCCATTAAAACTCCTGCCAAAGTGCCATTTAAGCATGAGATGTACACATCAGTGTTATAAACGCTGGATTCAGGCAGAATCAAAGCTCTACCTGCCGCATCCATATAATATGTGCACAAGTATACTTGTCCGCATAAAACACAGCATATGGTGTCAGGTGGATGGGTCCAACAAACCCCAGATTCTGATGTGGGAGTCCGGTGTTCACTTCCTGTCTGAATATGGTGCTTTTTTTCTACACCTTACCTTTCACCTACACCATGTGTCACCTTCGCCTAATCCTAACCATCTATGGCAGCATGTGCGTTTGCTGAGGTCCTGCCGTTGGTTGCTATGTGTTTTGTTGTCGAAACATAACCACATGCAGCGTAATGCAACCATGTGCTTGTGTTGACATCATGGTAGACTCATGGTAAACTCAGACGGCAGAAGACAGAAGCAGCTGTTAATTATACCATAGACTCTCAGCATAGTTTTTTTTTTTTTATTACGTGACTATTTTAGTACAAACATTTACCTGCCAGCGCGGAGGCCAGCCTTCATAGACAAACTCACTAAACAGAAAATCTTCTGTCAGGCAGTTGGTAGGTGTTAATTTTGGACCTTATCAGCACTGACATTTGGAGTCAGAGCTCTGACCTTGGCACTCCCAATAAGGCAACAATTTTTGCAGCATCTCTGTGGCCAGCTATGTAGGACTGCTAATTTGTAGTTGTGGGCATTCTGAAATCAGGGCTTAGTGATTTGATCAAAGGTATTGGAAAGTTTGACATTTTGACATGATGCTGGTGCCAGAGGGGAAGTCAGGGGATCAGCTATGTCAATAATGTTCATCTTTGGGGCACGATGGATATCTGTACCGAATTTCAAGGCAATCGACCTGATATTTGTCAACATATCTCAGTCCAAAGTGCTGAGACTGAGACTGCCATCGCTAGAGCCCGCTAGCATGGCTTAAAATAAACACAAGACAGCTGAGGAAAGTCTGATTTTCATGAGCGAAAGGGATGTTTTGTCAAATGCAATGGCTCCTTGAAAGAGAGAGGGAGAGGGAGAGGGAGAGGGAGAGAGAGAGAGGGAGAGAGAGAGAGAGAGAGAGAGAGAGAGAGAGAGAGATACATATGGAGACTCAGTCAGACAGGTAACATAAAGAGAGAGAGAACACAGAGGGAGGTCAGTCCAGATCAGATCCAACCCTCTGGCTAATGTCAAGGCCAGTTATAGTATAACATGCGCGCGTACATGCGCGCATACACACACTCATACACAAACAAACACACACACACACACACACACACACACACACACACACACACACATGCGTGCACACACGCGCACGCACACACACACACACACACGCACACACCGTGTAGCAGCCTTAGGCCAACACACTTAGCTTGCCTGAATAAAATATTAAACAAAGTGCAGCCGCTCAGCAGAGAGAATCCTGCTCAAACAAAGAGTCGCTGGAATCTGACCAAACAATCGACAACAGACTGGAGCTTCAGGAGCAGCTACAGAGTCGAGCCAGATGCTGAATTAACAAAAAGTGTTTCTCATCAGGTGTGGGGAAAAAAAAAGGCCAGAGTCAAATAAGGAAAAAATAAAAAAATACAACGAACAAAAAAAGGCTACGGTTCAAGCTGATGCAGGTTTTCCACTGGGAGGGAGGTCTTAGTGAAAGTTCTTAATTATACTGGAACCTGAGCAAATTGGCTTGATTTCCATCCAAAACATGAGTCAAAGGTTATGAGAAACAGAAGAAAAAAATACTCAAAAGTTAGCTAGCAATTAGTTAAAAATATGAAAATAAGATAATTACCTGAATTTCAGTCAAATAAATAAATCAAAAAAATTGTGAAAGAAAGTTTAAAAAACAACAACATGCAAATAAACTGGAAAAGTGCCTAAAATTATAATAGTTTTGCAACATAATTTTAAATATGTAATTATGATATGAATTAATAATTTTCTAAATCTTCTACTCTATGAAACATTTATTACCAAGATGCTCATTGCCTTTTTCCTGTGTTTTTGAAAGAAACTGCATCAATTTGCCCACAGTTCAAAGGTTTATATATTAGTAGAAACCATTTGAAAGCAGCACAAGGAAAATTATGTCGCTCCAGGTTACAAAGAGTGAACGTACACAATAAGTTTATGTAAGACCTGTAAATTATCAAATTTAAGTGTATTACATAAATGCCTTAATGCAGGAATATGGGGGGAGCAAAAGCATTTTGTGGAGTCATTTAATCTTTAGTGTCTTATGACTTGAATCCACACTATCTCAACAAACGTATGTCAGTTATGATAAAACACGAACGTTTTAACACTTTGTTCAGTGAGAAAGCAAATGCAGCGATGTCTTGGTGCAGCAACTAGTGGACATTAGGAACTGCAGCTGACTCATGTTGCATCATGTCAAGCTATGTTTTCTCATGTCCCATCCTGTTCCATCACGCTATGTCATAATGCCACGATGACATGTAGTTACATTATGTGTCTTGTTATGTCATGTGATCTCTGTCCATGTCGCATTACCGTATCAGGGATTCTCAACTTGCTTTGCTCCGGGGCCAGCTTTTGCAAAATGACAGGAGGCCAGTTAATAAACAATCAATAAATATGAGTATATATATAATAAATGAATTGCCTGACTCATTTTTATTCTACTCATTTTGGCCAAGAGGCAAATTATTCTCAGCAGCCTGCACAGCTCAGATGTGCACAGGGGCGTTTCTAGGATTTGAGAATATTTGGGGTCTAAGCCAGATCTCTTTCAGGGGGCCCAGGGGGATCCTCCCCTGGCATTTTGTTTTTTAAATAAACAAACTACTTAAATGTTTTTTCATAAACTCTGGTACCTTATTTACAATCAAAGTATTGGTTGGTTGGACACCTGGCTCTATGCGGGCTGCATTTAGCTCGCAAGCTGTAAGTTGAGTATTAATGCATGATTTTATTAGATGTTAGCTTATGTCACAATTTAGGAATTGTTGTCAAGTTGCCTTGATTGTTTACATTATGATGTCACAATGAAACTGACCTTTGATCTTCTGAAAATATAATATCAGCACTACATCATTCCATCCTATTGGACTTTTGTACATAATTAGTGTGTAAATTCATGAATTATGAATTAGATTTGTGAGGTCACAGTGACCTTGACCTGTGACCTTCAACCACCACAATCTAATAAATTAATTCTTGAGTCCAAGTGGAGTTCCCTCAAGTTGTTTTTGAGATGTTGCGTTCATGAAAATGTGACAGACGGGGTCACAATGACCTTGACCTTTGATCTATGGCCACCAAAATTCATTCACTACATTGTTTAGTCTGAGTGGATGTTTGTGCTAAATTTGAAGAAATTCCCTCTAGATGTTGATGAGATATTGCATTTGTGAGAATGCAATGTAAGTACTGACAACCTGAAAAAATGTTGCCTCTGGTCATGGCTATTGGCAGCACAGAGGCAAAAAATCTGCATATGTCTTCATCTTTAATTTATAAATCAATCAGCTGCACTCACTGGACTGCGGCATCATGGAGGTGTACACTTTGGGGTCAATGGTCCCCATGGGTGGTGGCAGTAGTGGGTTGGTGAAGCTTCGTAGCGGGTGAGTGGGCCGCACACACGCTGTTGGGATGGTCCGCCCGCTGCCAGCCTGGGCCTCGTCAGCGGCGGCTGTAGCAGGGGCCCCTGGGATTGGGCCAACACCTGGAACATGCTCCCCAGGCGGAGCGGAGGTGCCGGGAAGGAGCGGAGCGGCCTGCTGGGGTGGAGGCTGCTGCTGGAGGAGAGGGTTGGTTGAGGTGTCCGAAGGCATTGCTGAGGAGGAGAGAGGAGGAGACGATGGGAGTTAGGACATGGGTAAAGGAGTGAGGAGAATTGTTAGGAGGATGTAAAGAGATGAGAGACGGGAGTAAGGAAAGAATGGGGACAGAGCGAGGAAAGGAAAAAAGACAAAACACCCAATTATTGTAAAGAGTGAACACTCACACAACACATCAAAAACAAACAAACAGCAGAACTTCAAACGTGCGAGTATTTTGTGTCAACATCCTAAAGCGCTTCGGTGTTTTTTCACAAACAGCTTTCGCTTAGATGGAGGCAGTAATATGCTGAGAAAACATGGCACTATTGTGTAAATTACTGCTGCTGCAACAAGGCCGCGGGACTGAGAGTGTGTTTCCGTCAGGAATGTAAATGTAAATATAATCCACACGGACCGTCTGCTATATGCTTCATTACCTGTGGTTCTTCAACATGGCTTTTCTCCCCACTAGATATGTAGAAAGAGACAAACATATGCCAGTCGAATGTGTTTACAGGCTTTGTTTTTTTTTGCATTTTTTCTTCCATGTAAACAAACTAGAAATACTACCTTGCGGGTTTTATGCCTCTGCATACCAGTCAAGATGCAGTTATCGTGTGAAAGTGTGGATGTTTTACACATATATTCCCCACAGATGATCCATATAAACAGCACAGTTTCAATGTGGACACCCAAGATTTGTGTCTCCAATTCAGTATCTGAGCTATGACGTAATGGACAGAAAATGTTTTTTGAAAACATTATGATGTCACCTTGACCTTTGACCTTTTGGATATAATAATACCATGTGACATTTTGTAATAATTAGAGCATGAATTCCAGACTTATGGCCAAAAACATGTTTTGTGAAGTCACAGTGACCATGACCTCTGACCTTCTACCACAAACTTTTGTCAGTTAATTTTTTTAGTCAAGGTGGATGTTTGTGCCCAATATTAGAGTATTCCCTAAAGGCCTTTGTGAAATATTTCATTCAAGAGAATGAGCTGGATCTAAGGTCATGGTGACCTCTATCTTTGATCACCAAATCCTCATTAGTTCGTCACTAAGTCCCAGTGGATGTTTTTTTGCCAAATATGAAGATATTCCAAAAAGATATTTTTGAGAGAGCATGTTCATGAGAATGAGACGGATACGAGGTCACAGTTACCTTGACTTTGACCACCTGAATGTAATCAGTTCATCTGTGAGTCTAAGTTAATGGTGGTGCTAAAAATTGAAAAAATTATCTCAAGGTGTTCTTAAAATATGGCTTTCTCAGAATGTGACAGACAAGGTCTTACATTCATAAAAATGAGAGAGATGAGAGCACCATGACTTTGAACATTGACCCATGACCACCAAAACTGAATAAGTTCATTGTCATCCTAGTGGATGTTTGGGCTGAATTAAAAGAATTTCCCTCAAGATGTTGCTGTTTTCAAGATATTGTGTTCACAGGAATATGAAAAACCTGAAAACATAATGTCTGGCCTTGGTATGAAAAGTCAGATTTGGTCATTTGCATACTGAAAGGCTCCGATTTTTTAAAAAGCTTTTATAATTTAATAACTTAATTCCAAACATCGATTTTTTTTCCTCCTGCATAATGAAACCCTGAGTTCTGCCAGGTGTGCAGTTTTGTTCTTTTACATTGTTGAGTGTTTCTGGCTGGTGTTTCTGTGCCTCTTTGTTGGCTGAATGACTTCACACTGACAGAACTCCTGTTTTATCTTGTCAGAGGTACATGTGAGAGAAAGAGGAGGAGGATGAAGAAGAAGAGGCGCTTCCTGCTGCAGAAAGGTCCTGACTGTGTGCAGAAACATGCCTCAGATGTGACACGCACGATGAAACTCCTCATGCAGCTACAGCCAGTCTGATCAGAGCAAACATGGGAGAGAGACGACAGCCAGTAATTACATGTAGAGTCGCTGCGTGTTCATCGACCAGCCGAGACGAAAGGAAAACCTTAGCAGGAGAGCATGAGAGACGCTTTACAACTGAAGGAACCGGGGGAGGAAAGAAGATGATGGGAAAGGGAAGGAAAAGGGGAGAGAGACTTAAGAAAAAGAAAAAGCCCTCAGAGAAGGGAAAAGAAAAGGAACGAAGAACAATAACTGTGAACATGACACATTTTGCTGCCAAACATTCTGGGTCAGACCTGGAATGAATGGCAGCAAAATGACAAGCTCTTGAGGAATTACATTTTTTGCTCTTTATCACAGAAGAATGCTTGCATTTTTTGTAATCTTAAGTCATCAGAAAGTGTGAACAAGCATTAAGAGACCAAGACAAGAAAATTCACCAACATTTGGCAGCTAAAAAGACTAAAATGAAACCAAAGAATATGTTGTTTGTAACTGTGTTCCAGAACGACACATTGCAGAGTTTTCACGTTGTGTCTGGTGTGACGCCGCATCATCACAATATCATTTCTCAGTGCCCTTTTACGAAAATAAAACAATTTTCTGATCGTACACAACTGTGGCTAAGATTTGATTTAGGAAAAAGAACATTTGTTCCAAAATTACATGTTTTACCTGTAGTGCTATTTAATACAGATTTTTTTGGTGTGAGCTGCCTAATGTTGGAAATATTAGCCGTAGAGAAGTCTGTCTTCTCTCCAATATAATAGAAATAGATTGCTATCAGTACATTTAACCCTTTGAAACCTGGACATTACTTTTCTTGTGCTGCTTTCAGATGTCTTTTATAATGATTTAAACCTTTGAACTCTTAAAGAATTTGTAGATTTAAAAAAATGTTTTGGAAAATTCTAGGGGGAAAAAGAGCTAAAGACCAACTATTTATAATTATTATAATTACATATTTAAAATGATGTTACAAAATTATTATACTTTTTAAGCACTCTTTGGAGGTCACTTGCTTTTTTAAAACTATTTTTTGATGACCTTCTTTTATAAAAAAAATACATTTCAGTTAAATTTTTTTAGTACTTTTTTTCTAATTTCTTGATCATTTCAGGGTCATTTCTTCTTTTCTTGCTCATTGCCTTCTTCCAATGTTTTTCAAAGACATCAAAAAAATTTGCTCAACAGTTCCATGTGTCTTTGAACTTTGAGCAAATTGGTGTGATTACTTTCCTTTTTTTAAGCTAGGAAAAGCATCTGGGTAAAATAGTAAAAAGCTAGGGAAAAACTATTTACAATTATCATAATTACATATTTAAATAATGTTATGGAATTATTGTAATTGTTAAGCACTCTTTGAAGGTAATTTCCTCTCTTAAATTTTTTTCTTATTATCCTCTTTTTTTGAAAAAAAAAATACTACTTTTTACTAATTTGTTGATAATTTCAGGGTCATTTCTTCATTCCTCATAAGTGGCCGCTCCCACGTATGAGGGATGAAAAAATGACCCAAAAATTTCTGGGAGGTGATAGTCCACAATTTCACAGAGGAATTGTGGATTCAAATCTTCCGGATGATCCGTTCAACTTTTGAAGAGTTATGAGATGCAGTAACACCTCTTGTAGCTCCTGCTGCATCATGAAGGAGCCAGTTCCTCCTGACAAGCACATAGACATAGCTATTACTGAACTAGCTACCTGTGCGGTTACTCTTTGTTGCACATTGTGTGACCTATAAAAGCAAGAGAAAAAAAAGTGTTTCTACCACATTTTTGTGAAATACTGCTTTTACTGAATCACCTGAAATGTGAGCATAAAATCTTTTTGGGATAAAGTGCATAAATTGATTTTTTAAACTGAAATATTTCCATTAAGCATATTTTACATTCGCAATTTTAATTTGCGCAATTTGAGGGTTCATGGGAACCCGCCTACTGTCTAGTGCTTGAAACATCCCTCTCTGGTGACTGGGGAGTACAAAAAAGAACCTTCTAATATGAGCACAATATCAGGCTGCATGAATGAAATGAAATTTAGTCTAAATAACAGGCTGATATTCTATAACTCAGCATAAAACACTCTTAAACAGCAAAGGAAGATTACAATAATCAGAATTAACCTGACATTTTCAACAATTACCCCTCCACTTAGCATCTGACACCAACCCTTATGCACCTCCTATGTCACATAGGTGATATTGTGATCCAAAGATCAGAAAACAGTCTGAATACATTTTCATATTGTTTCCAGACAACGAAGGGGAAAAAGAGAACACAACAAGCAGGGAGTGTAACAAACACAAAAAGATATGACAATGGAAGCGAGGATGTGTCCTCTTTTTCCATCAGCCCTGGTTTGTTCTACTTCCACTCCTCCACCTTCTATTACCTCGTCTCTATCACAAACACTATACTCAACAACAAACCTCATCTCAATCCCTGCAGTGAGAGACGGCAGCAAATACACTGTTAAATAACACCTCGGCTGTTTTTTCCCCTCTTTGCTCTGACTGGTTGTAAATGAGGAGAAAATCTGAGAACGGCGGTCTGCTGGTGACTCACAGGGGCTGAATGGAAAGCATAACAAGTGTGTTTAGGCTTTACAAAACTACAGCACAACAGCTGACTTATTTTTATGTATGTGCGCCGAGATAACAAATCCACTGCTTAGAGATTGTGAAGTAGAGAGAAGCAGTGATTTATTTGATTATCTTTATATTTGCAGTGTCTGCAGAGGAATGCAGGCTCCTAACAACGGACTGCAGACATTTCATTTTCTAGTGTTATAACAGAGTCAGGGAGTGTTTTTCTCCTCTGTAGAGTCACCCAAATTTACTTCTCACCGAAATGTTCCTCAGCGTAAAAACACAAGAGACTCTTGAACAAACATCATGCATCATTTTTCCAATTTTTCCCTATTAAAAGCTTTTATTAGGGGAATTTTTCCTTATCAGCAGCAAGGGCCAAAGGACAGAGGGTGTTAAACTTTTCTGAATTACCTCCCAAATAATTGCCCTACACTAAACACTAAAAGGCTGTCCACACCAAGCATTATAACCATAACTTTAACGATGTGAGCATCCACTCCAAACATTCTGTAAACAGCGGCACAGAGCACGCACTATGCACGCCACGAAAATGGATGCTGATGAACTGCTGTACGCTGTGAGGAGGCACAAACAGAAAACTTGAGGGATATGGGTTCATTAAATTCTTCAAAGATTCCAATAATTGGGAGAATCAAACAATGTATTACGAGAGCTTTCGTCTTTTGAAGACAAGTTTCATTCATCCTTTGATATGAGTCAACATCAGTCTGTGGACATTGTGGCGATGGTGAAAAAAGGACATCAGTAAAGATGAAACTAACTTCAGAGACCCCATCAGTGCCAGAGAGCGTTTGGCTGCATGTCTGCAGCCCAATAACAGGTAATACAGCAGTCAATGGCCGTAATTGAGTGATTATACCATGTTAAAGGTTGTTCCTAAATCCTAAATGAAAGAGAGAAGCTGCAGTTAAGAAGCTAATATTGTAAGCACTCCTGAAACTTTATGTTGTAGAAAAATGTCCCTCGAATGTTCTGATGACACCCAAAATGAACACTTTAAATTCAGAGGATTTGGATCTAAATTCAAAATTCAATAATACTATACTAAGGTGATGTTTTTTAACCAATGTTAGGGACTTTTTTTCTTTTATATTTTTCTCCTGATAGCGGTGAGCAGCACCATCCACTGGCCAGAATCTGCTACAGTCAGTGAGATGAATATATTATTGATGACAAAGGCGTAGTCAACACGTACACAGGTAATTATTTTAAAAACGCATTTTTTTCTCTCCCAGTTTAAAAAAAAAATCCAATTTACTATTGGTGTTTGGAAAAAAAAACATCAAAATGCAAACACAGGTTGTTGACAAGGCCAAATCGCATAGAAAAGCTACTTCTTTAAAAATAGCTGTGGACTAGGCAATTCACAATTCACAGGAATAAAAACAAAATAATTACATATTTAAAGTTAGTTACTTTTTTTCTTTTTCTTTCTGTTATTGTGTGTGTTCATTTTCAGGTAATTTTCTTACTACTACAATTTGTCTGATTTTCAGCACTTAACTGAGTCATTTTTATTGCTTTTATAACTTTTCTAATTTTCTTGCAAATTTTTTACTTATCTTGCTCATCCATCATTTCAAAGCAATTTGCTCAAGGCTAAAACCTGACTTAATTTGCAGGATTTCTTACAAAAAAAACAAAAAAAAAAAAACATGGAAAGAAGACAATGAGCAACTTCAGAAGAAAATGAGCCAAAAATTAGCAAGAAATTCTGGGGTAAAAATCCAATGAAAACTGGCCACAAAAAAAAAAAAAAAAAAAGAAAAAACAGAAAGGAAGGAAGGAATAAAAGTCAGAAAGCAAACAAACAAGGAAATGATCTGAAAAAGTGCTTTATTGTGAGACATAAATTCAACTTTGTAATTATGATCATTTTGATTATAGTTTTCTGGACATTCTTCCCTGTCTTTTTAAAAGTATGTATTTTTTTTTAATAATTTCTTGCCAAATTCCTCATAGTTTTTTTCCCAATGTTCTCAAAAGAAGTCAATTTGCTCTGGGTTCAGAGGTTTTAATACTTGTGAAAGTTGTCTAAATGCAACACAAAAAACATGCTGATCCAGGATTCAGAGGGTTAAGGCAACTAAAAAATAATATATACAGTCTCATAATTGTTATAATGCTTCAGCTTTGAGGCAGCATTATATTTAGAATTCTTGGCCCATGTAGAGCTAAACTGAGCCAAATTTACAAGAAATTGTTTCAAATTTGCAGAGATCAACACCTTACTGAGTCGTATCATTAGTCTAAAGCTCCCGGAGTGGGCGTTTCTTTCTGAAATGCACTCTGGGACTTATAAACTTGTTGCCTCTTTATGAAAACAATCTTGCACCTTTCACTTTTCAAGTAAAGCTCTCCTTGTTTATCTGACTTTAAAATTGATGCTATGTCCCTCATTAAGTGCAGCTCTGTATCTCCTGCTCATTATATCTGCCTCTGTGTTGTCTGCTGGCCCACACACACCCTCCCGTCAGCTCATTGTAAGTGTGTTTTTTAGCCATCAGCTCTCCCACTGAGTCGCCTAATTCAATGACAGTGAAGCTTCTCCCCATCTCTCTGCTGTTGTTAAATCACTGATACGAGCCGACCAGGAATTAGCCAATTACTGAATTACTGAATTACTGCTCCCCACCATGTCGTTTAGCATTTAGCTCGGCTGCAAAATGGCCTTAAATACGTCGGGGAAGGGGAGGAGGGGAGCAGCGGGGAGACAGCTGGGAAGATGAAGATGCTGCAGTCTAAGCCCTGTTGTATTTAGTAAAGGTTAAGGTGGTAATATTATTATTATGTTTGCCATTATTTCTGTTCTTGTCAATGTACCCCCTGAAACCCGAGGAAATTGTCTTAATATCAAAGTTACAAAAAATCTACTAAAAAAATAGAATTAAAAAAAGGTCAACTCAAACAAGGAATTGATCCAAAAAAAAAGTACTTTAACATAATAATTGTGTTACATCAGATTAAATATAATTATAATTTTAAAACATACTTTTATAGACACTTTCATAGATTTATAATTATTCAAATTTCTTTTTTTGCATTTAGATAAAATGATTTTGGCAATTGATTAAATAACTTAAAATAGTTTTCTAGTTATTTTAAATTTGTCATTTTGTAAATTGCCTTTTCCCCAGTGCTCTAGTAGTAGTAGTGGTAGTATTGCAGGACCTGGTGTGTATCTCTGTCTCTACAGTAGTGTCAGCAGTACTCTCAGATGAATTATTAGTAGTAGTAGTATTGCAATACCTGGTGTGTATCTCTGTCTCTATAGTAGTGTCAGGAGTACTCACAGAAGAATTGAAAGTAATAGTATTGCAGCACCTAGTGTGTATCTCTGTCTCTGTAGTAGTGTCAGTAGTACTCTCAGAGTTATTAGTAGGAGTATTGCAGTATCTGGTGTGTGTCTTTGTCAACATAATAGTGTCAGTAGTCCTCTCAGAAGTATCAACAGTAATAGTAGTATTGCGGTACCTGGTGTGTATCCTCTGTCCACAGTCAGACTCGGGAAAGGCATGGGTCTGAGGCTGAACTTGTTGTGAGTGAAGCCGCAGGAAGGTGAAGGCAGGATCCCAGGATACTGAGAGGAGTCCAGAGCTGGCACCGGGATTGCACTGACCACCGCTGAAACACAGCAAACACAAAACAGTCACATCACCATGTGGCAG
The DNA here is from genome assembly GCF_008729295.1 of Plectropomus leopardus. NCBI lineage: Eukaryota > Metazoa > Chordata > Actinopteri > Perciformes > Serranidae > Plectropomus > Plectropomus leopardus. The sequence continues at coordinate 3,354,685 of NC_056482.1, read as the reverse complement.
AGGTACAGACACGGCTAAAACACGCAGATAGAACAGTCAGCAAACCAGGCAAAGGTTATTTCAATAAAATACCGACATGACAAAACAAGGACATGATACTAAAGATAATTCAGTCAGGAGCACTTTAGTCAGACTTTGCAATATGATATTTTGGTGAGGTGGCTCTGTTCTGGGTCTTCTCTGCCCTTCATGTGTTACTTTTGGAGTACATTAACCATAATTCAACATTTTTCATAACTAAACAGTATAATAAATGCACAGCTGTTTGGGGCCCAGGGGCCTCACGTCAAGACTTGCGTGGATTTGCTACTGAAACATGGCGTACGCTTAAATCCAGAAAATGTCGTACGCACAAAAAATTCCAGATGTATGAAACTGTGCACACACATGAATCCAAGCACATTTCCTTTGTACATCCCAATCAACATGGAATTGAGCGCACATCTATGAGTACCAGACTCCTCCCTCTCCATTTACATATGCAGATTATTGTAAATAGGCCCTGCACGTAGGATTCCCTTCTCTGCACCATCAGATAACACAAACAAAAGCGATGAGTAAAACTGGGAAGAGGAAGAATTATTCATTTAAATTTTCCCTGTTTGCTTTCATACACATACAGACAGACGTGTTGGCGTGTAATGTGAAGCTCGCTGTGGGTAACGTGATCTGCCCAGTTTAACATGTGATACTATCACCGATCGTATTGTATATTAACGGCTACAGACGTGCATGTATTTCATCCCATTTACATTCTACGGTATTTATTAATACTTTTTCATTTACATCAGACATGACTGCCAACTTTAATTGTTATGCGATGAGGATAATAAAAACTGTCATTTGGAGCCACTGGCGTTCATGTCTGTATGTCAATGCTTGAGTCACTGTGGTATGTACGTTTATATGCATGTGTGTATGTATGTATGTGTGTATGCATGTGTCTGTATGTATGTGTGTATGTATATGTATATGTGTATATATAGGTATTTATGATTTATATTTATGTTTTATTTTCTTTTAATTTGGCCGATGGACCTCTCTTTGAGCTGAGTCTTTGATAAAGTTTTGAATTGAATTGAATTGAATTGAAATGATAATAGTACGCACAAGTGTGGTAAAGTGAAATGATTAGGGGCATATATAACGTTATCAGGGTTTTTATAAAGTGTTAGGCTATATATATATATATATACATATATATATCTGGCCACAATATACTTAAATATGCTGACAATTTAGATGCATTGAAATTGTATCATATGAAACATTTACTCATGAGGATATCACACTAGTACTGAGAATTGTAGGCACCTGGCTGACTTTATTGTCCATTACCTTTGTTGGCTTAACGAAAACGTGCATGACATTTTTTGATATTATTGATCACCTGTTCGATTCCAGGCCGGGATCTTTTGTTCATGTCGTCGCTGGACAAGTAATGATATTTTCGTACTAAAGACAGCTGATATGATCTTGTTGGGACCAAAAATAAAACCCAACAATGCATTCATGTCATGATGTTTCAGCAGACACTGTCAAATGACTGAGATAATGAGGCGAAGATTTTAAAATGTTTATTTCCTGGTTTGTCGGCCTGTTCTCAGAGGCCGCGCCTACAAACACATCTGTCTCTATGGCCTGTTAAAATCCGACCACCAGTCCGCAGCCCAGCATGCAGTTCCAAGATGACTGCCCTCAGAAACCTAAAGCGGCTTACTAGCCAGTCGTCTCCGTGCGGTCATAACATCCTCTAGGTCTCTAAAAATGCGTTCTCTTCGCACTGCACAATTTGCAATATCTTCTTACAATTCTATAGCTGCCATTGTTGTTAACATTATTGTCTGTACCATTTTGCGCACACCTTTATAACACTGGATGTGTTCAAAGTTCATCAGTGTGTCTGTTTTGACATTATAAACAGTTTTCCAGCATCACCTCTAAGTGTCGTCAACGGATCAAAAGCAGTAGAAACGTGCGTACGCCAGCCATGAAGTTGGCGTGGAGCACCGCACATTTACACATTTCACTCTTGATACATCTGAACATGAGCGTGGAAAAGGGCGTACGCCACCTTTTTGTGCGTATGCACCCTTTGTACATGAGGCCCCCGGTGTGTTGCTCAGGATGCAGGGAAGCGTGTATCAAGTGTGAGCGGCTTTCCAGAAAGCTGCAAGCTGTAGGCCAAGCAATCGACCCAGTACGAAAAGGCAGGTTTTGAACAAGCGCGGCACTCGTCTAAAATAAATATTAAAGTTGAGCAAAGAAACCAACAGTGGCATAAGTCAGTCCTGCTCATTGATGAGCAACATCACCCACAATGACAGAGGTACCTGCTGTAAGCAGAGCTGGGAGATGAGTTTCTCATCTCAGAATATAAATAGTTACATCACCAAACCCCAACAGTCCACAGAGAGTGAAGCAGTGAACGAAGCAGTCTGCAGTCAGTAAAGAAAGCAGGCAGAGCAAAGAGCTGCTGTAAACAGAAAGCAGCAGAAACAGTCAGACCTGACACACTTCAGACTGTGACCTTGAGAGGAAAACTGCAGGGAGTCAACTCAGCCAGACTGATTACACTGCCCCAGGTACACACACACACACACACACACACACACACACACACACACACACACAAGGGGTGCTTCTTATCTTCTAAACAAGGTTGAAGAGACGGTGCTTTTGTGTGTGTGTGTGTGTGTGTGTGTGTGTGTGTGTGTGTGTGCGTGTGTGTGTGTGTGTGTGTGTGTGTGCGCCTGCATCTCTCTCATGCATCCCATGCTTGTGCCTCTCTTTGCTTTTCAAACACACATTGTATATTACAGAGTAAATGTATGTTTATGAAATGCTGATGGAGGCGTAAACAAACAGTCTGTACCTGCTGCAGCTATAAACACATTTCCATCTTCATACTGAAATAAAGCCTGTTGATTCTGCTGTAATGACATGATGGATCCACTGAAGCTGGAAGTAAAAAAAAACATTCCAAAGCAATGCTGCCAGTAAAAGTGTGCAACGATTGGTTTCCTTTCCTGTCTGACCTCAGCTATGAGTCGGCAGTAGTGTGAATACTGTGATCTATTAAGACAGGAGCTGAAATTGCTTTTTGGCGGGTGTAAAACTGCATTTTATGTGTTGAATTGTCCCTTTACGGATATTTCAAATGGTGCAAAGGACTGGTTGAGAATTTTCTTGTGTATTTTTTTTAAAAGGATCCCCATTAGTTGCTACCAGGAAAACAACTAATCTTCCTAGGGTCCCACCATAGGACAGCTATACATAAGATTACAATTAAGAAACAGCAGATAGTCTAATCATCATTAGTATGTCTCAACTATCACCCAAATCCCCCAGTACCCCATATCACCCCATCCCTAAAGAATCTGTCACATATAACCATTAGTAATGAAATCAAGTCATTTTGAGGCATATATAACATTTCAGTCACAAGATAGGAGATGAAATCACTTTTTGGCAAGTGTAAAACTGCATTGAATTGTCCCATTAATGTTATTTCAATTGGTAAAATGGACTAGCTAAACTATAATCTGTCACATGAAATCCTAATGAATGATATTAAGTTATTTTGAGGCATAAATTATCTTTCAGTCACAGGATAGCAGCTGACTTTTAGGCAACTGCAAAATTGCAGTGTAATTGTACCTCAAATGATATTTCAACTGATAGAAGGAATGCATGAGTTACAGTCTGTCACATAAAACTTCAATGAATGAAATCATGTTATTTTGAGGTCTTATACCCTATTTGTCACAAGATAGAACCTGAAATCACTTTTTCGCACATGTAAAACCAATTTTATGGGTTGAATTTTCTCTGCTAAGGTACTTAGTCTGGTAAAAAAGGGCTGTTTGAGCTACAAACTGCCACAAATAACTGTCATTGAAATCAAGTCATTTTCATGTCATTTTGATGTATAACCTTTCAGTCACAAGTGAGAAGCTAAAACCACTTTTTGGCAAGGATATGTTTTGAATGTGTGTTACACTCTTTATGTAACACACATGTCAATAAAGCTTTTTTTTTTTTTTTTAATTCCAAGTGACTGACAGAAAAGACAGAAGGGGGAGGGGGAGTTTTCTGCTTCCTCCTGCTTTCTCTTGTTACTAAAACCTGATCAATACCAGTATTGATTGGTAAGTATTGATGATCTGGGAGCAGGAAGGCTGTGATCAGCAGGTTCAGGGTGTTTGTGTGTGTGTGTGTGTGTGTGTGTGCGTGTGCATATGTGTTTGTTGTTTACTGTATTTGTGCTGTGATCATTTAAAGAGAAGCAGGGCTTGATTATAGCAGTGAGACAAGCAGAGATGAGCAGGTCTGATCAATACTATTATTGACTGAGGATATTGACAATTTTGGTGCAGTGAGCTACAGGTTAATGGAGGCGTGTGTTCAAGTGTGCGTGTGCACACATGTGAGAGAAAAAGGGAAAGAAAGAGAGAGGGATGCTAAGACAAGGGGAGACAGATACAGAGAGAGATGAAGAAATGTAGTTTTTATACGTTGTGTACATTTTTATATGGTCACCATGACCTTGATCTTTGACCTTCAACCACCACATTCTAATCAGTTCATTCTGGAGTCTCAGTGGACGTTTGTGCCAAATTTGAAGAAATTCCCTCGAGGTATTCAAGACATATCATGTTCACAAGAACGAGACACATGCAAGGTCACAGTGACCTTGACCTTTGACCACCAAAATTCAATCAGTTAATCCTTGTGTTCGCATTTACAAGGAGGAGATGGATGCAAGGTCACACTGACCTATGACCACCAAAATCTTCATCCTTGAGTCCAAGTGAATGTTTTTTTTTTTTTATTCCTTTAAGGTGTTCTTGAGATATTGTGTAATATAAATGAGACAGACAGGGTCACAGTGACCTTGACCTTTAACCTATGACCACCAAAATCTGAACATTTCATCCACATGTCCACGGATGGTAGTACCAAATTTGAATAAATTCTCCCAAGGTGTTCCTGAGATATTGCATTCACAAATAAAAATAAGCAGCCCGGCCGGACATACAGACAGCCTGAAAACACATTGCCTCCAACCTCTGCAATTGCCAGCACAAAGGCAGAAAAATACAAAATAGAGAAAGACAATAAAAAACACAAAGACCTAGAATGGAGAATGGAGAGAAAAGCAGAGAAACTGAGATAAAAGAGAGAGTAATGAATAAAAGCTTGATCAAAGAGAAAAAAAGACAAAAATTATTTTTTTAAATCACAAGTAGACTGAGATGAAAAAGTGGAACAAAGTGACAGAAACAGAAACAGAAGGAGAAGAAAAACCAGACAGCAGACACAAAGAGATAAAAACAGAAGGTAGATAAAGAGATCAGTAAGTATGTCGTCTGCGGAGCCGAGACGTGGCAGCAGAGGGAGAAGTGTTTCACTGGAAACACAGAGAGAATGAGACAGAAGCAAAGATAGAAACAGTGCAGACCCTGCAGGTATTTGAAAATGAACACACCATCAACTGATACCACATTATCTGCACTTTGGTTCAGTTCTTGCAATATTAACCCTAACAAAAAATGTTCATCCACTGTACTCATCCTGACCTTTTAATGTTTTACAAAAAATCAGTTATTGGGCGTAACTGAAGCATAAAGAGTCCACTTTTTTAACAATAAAAAAGCAGTCTGACTGACGCATTTACATTTTTCATTATCTTTCTTTGATGACAATGTCATCTATGAATGATATCTGAAACTGTGCCCTGCAGGTATTTCTAAATTCAGTCCTGAATTCATCAAAGCCATTAAAACTGATTTTTAATTAAATGGAAGAACCATAATTTAAACATCACTGTGAACAGTTTTGCAATGATTCAAAGTTAAAGAGGAGATTGATGTAGACAGAGTAGCACGTTAGTATACTCCATCATCTCCTTTAAAGATACTAAGGCGTTATGTTCTCTCACTGTGCTAACCAGAGGTGAGCATTGTTTGGCATGTTGGAGTGGAGTGTTTAAAATGAAAAGTCAAAAGGCATCTGGGGCAAAGTACCAAAAAAAAAAAAAAAAAAAAAAGACGAGGATGACATTTGTAAATTTGAGAATTATGGTATTCTTTAATATTTTTTATTTCTTATTTTTGTTTGCTAGAGGTTTATTTGTGTTGATCTTCCATTTAACAGGAGCTATTTTGTTTTGTTTTTTCCGTTGTTTGGGGATGTATGTGTGTTGTGTGTGTGTTGAAGGTGGGGGGGTGGGGTGGCCGGGGAAGCCTGCCAAGGGTGCCAAATGTGCTAGGTCAGGAAGTAGGTCCAAACTGCTGAAGAATATCATCTGAGCTTTCAAATTTCAATACAGCAAAGTGAAGGAAACTTTGACAAAGAGATCAAATAAAATAGTTATGAAGTAGTATAGTAGTTATAGTTATGAAGCGTAAAACATGACAGAAAGTAAAACATAGAAAGAGAACAGAATAGAGGACAGATCTGTGTGCTGGCAGAGGAAGCCTCGAGGCTTTTCCAGTTTTACCGTGACCCACATATCACACACGCACACATTTGTGTAAACACACAGGGGGGCTTGTCACATGCTAGAAAAAATTATCAGTCACCTGCTGACTCACACTCCCAGAAAAGAACACCCAGCGTTGTAACCTGATAGTTGCTTTTGAGTGCAGCAGCTTCGGTAAACAACAACAACAACACGACGAAGGAAGAATAAAAAAGAGGACACAAATCCTTACAGACCGACTGAGAACAGAGTAATTACTATATGAAACTCTCAGCTCAGAGTAATGTGACTGAACACACACATTCCGCAGAGAGGGGGAAATAAATAGATGATGCGCTACTACTCAGACTAGAAACTGGTTCACGGATCTGATGTGGTGTCTGCAGATCTTGCACAGACAGACGGGTCAACACGTTTTCATCCCAAGTCATCACATGTTGCTGCTTTGCAGTGGACTTCCGTATTTACAAATTATGCTCTGGGATTCCTGCGTCAAAAGAGACACATGAAAAGGAGTAGAAATAAAATGTCACATTCAGACGGGAAGTGAACACCAGACTCCCTCATGAAAGTCTGAGGTTTGTTGGACCCATCAGCCTCCCCTCCTGCCTGCCCTATGGGAACCTTCCTGCTCCTTACATTAAGTTGTTACCAGCAGCATTTCAACTTGACGCTGTCTAGCGGCATATTATGCAGACGCATCAGGTTCCGTGTGACCACGTTCTCAAGCGATGTCAACTGGCTGTCCAAAAGCACTGCAAAAGTAGTGGCATTTGACAACTTCGGAATGAGAACAGGCAGGGTGGGTCTGTAGACTGCTACAACCATCATGAACTCCACCCACAGTGGAAAAGGGCCGTCCACACCAAAAATAATCAATGTAACAATAATGATGTGATTATGTACCCCAGTGAACAGTCACATTCTGTAAACAGTGGTGTGTTCTCCAGCTATAATGGCAGTGTAGGAAGCTTTTGATTGTTGATCAAAATGCTCTTAAAAGTGATCCCAATGACATCTTTTGCCACAGTTATAGTTGCATTGGCACTACCAATAGGGGTGCTAGTGGGGGCCATGATACAATTGTTGCCCCCATACTGGCTCCACCTGGCAAAAATAACTGGAGGCTGACGGCACTGTGTTTAAAGGCCCAGACACACCAAACTGACATCAAAGAACTAGCAGCGACAAAAGCAGACTGTTGCATTGCCTCATGTTGCCTGTGTCTCGGGCCAAACGTTGCACAAAAAGACACAGCAAAGACTACAACGGACGGCCAACCATCCAAAGAACCGCCACGGTTTAATGTCACTTGAACATGGCCCGTTTCCCAGTATGTGTTAGCATAATACTATCTAGTTTCAGAGCACCTATGTGAATAATAAGTGTGACTGCAGCGCCACATCTTTCCCAAGGTAAAAATCAAATGAACCAGTCATATCGTTCAGTGTTTCATCTCCGCTGTAAAACCCTCACATGTGAACATCATCAGAGTCACAGCTCGAGAACGGACACTTGACACTTTCCATTATCTGGACTTAAACACACACCTTCATGAACCCATTCAAACACTGTAAACTGACGCTTAAGGAGGGTTTAGAGCAAAACCACTGCTCTCTTTGTCTTTCCTCTGCTTATCCTGCTCCCCTCAGTCACTCCCCCTCAGATCCTCTCCCTCTCCCTTCTGTCCTTTGGGTCAGCTTGAGGGAACATACAAGCTAATTATCTGTGTGGGAAAGTGTGTGTCAGTGTGTAATTTTCTGTGTGTGGGTTCTCTCAACTTCATTTTTGCATGAAAGACTATATCTCTACCAGGCAGAGACAGGCAAAGAGGAAGGGAAGGATGAACTGACTGACCATTGTTGTCACCCAAAGACACCTTACTGCCGCAGACATGTCATTTGACGTTCCATGCACCAACAGGGAGAACCGTGAACCGTAATATAAAGCCTAATGTAAGACAAATTAAGTTGATGTTGGGTCTGATGCTGAATTCAGGAATCTGTGCAGCTTTTTCACATGCCAGATTAACCAGTCACAGTCAGCACCAATTTTTTTTTAAATGGAATGCATCAGTCATAAACCTTCATCAGGCGTCAAACTTGCACTATAAAACAATAACATATTCATGCCAGAGCCACAGGCTGCTACAACCAATCACGACAAAATCAATTCACAAAGACTCCTTAAGCCATCAATAACTGATCAAAAAGCATCCATTTGAAACCCGAGGAAACTGGTTTTATTTCTGACATAGACATGGGGAAAAGGCAATGAGCATCTTTATAAGAAATGGCCCAAAATTAACCAAAAATTGTTCAAAAAAAAAAAAAACCAACAACATTTTTTAGGTCAAACATGCCATTTTTAGGTCAAACATGCCATTTTTAGGTCTTCTTTCTTATCACCTTTTACTAATTTCCTGAAATTGGTCAGCTTATAAAAGGCACAGGACATTCACCCAGGAGACCGCTGTTTGTGTCCTTATTTTTACAGAACTTGATTTTTCACTTTATTGATAGGACAGCCGTAGAATGACAGGAAACGTGGGAGAGAGTGAAGATGACATGCAGCAAAGGGCCACAGGCTGGAATCGAACCTGGGCTGCTGCAAAGGCCTTGACATATGGGGTGCACACTAGAGCTAGAGGCTGCCCTGTCACATGCTAATTTTAAAACAATTATGTGCCACCACTACACGATGTGGTGGCCAGCTGGTACCACACATCAATATGACATCAGAAAGACATTTGGACTCTCACGTTGGATAGATATTAAATTTCATGTTGTGTGGACATTTAAGTGTCATTTTGCAGCAGCTGGGTGTTGTTCTCCATGCCTTATGACTAAATGTCATTTTTCTACATCAAGATGATGTTGGCATCAGATGTTTGCAGACATCAGAAGAAAATATCAAGATAATCTATATGGCATCAGATGTCCAGGCATTTCATTTTGGTCCAGCTGCATAAGTCGACTGACAGAGCTGTTAGCACGGCTGTAGACTGTTGTATTTTTTATTTTTATTTCTTTTGCTAAAAACCTCTGTGAAAAACTCAGTCAAGAGTTTGCAAAAGGCAGAACATGTTAAAAGCGCACACAACGTTGTGTTGCTTACGTGTGTTGCTCGGCTGCGAGTCCATAGGAATCATCATTTTGCCTCTTGTCCCCCTCCTGGCAGCCAGGGAGCGCTCCAGCGTGGAGATGCTGCTGGATGCCTCGTCACCGTCAGCTCCTGGGACATCACAACATTCAAATATGAAAACAGGGAATCAAACATTTTGCCTGACTTCATTACGCTGTCAAACGAGTATTTAAAATGAGCTCAGCTAACTGTTTTCCATTGGGAGAAATCATTTATATATGTTATTACTTAATACACTAATGATGAATCAGGCTTCATTATACAGCTAATGTAATTAAGACCCATAATTGATATAAATGAATCAGTTTGCACCAAAGAAATGGAGAAGCATGTAGATAATAAATGAAATTTTTAATTTTAGTGTACAACATATTGGATATGTGGATATTTTGATATTGCCAGACAACACAGAAATGAACCCTAAAATTAAATCTGTAAACAAAAGTTAGTGTTTAACCCCGTGATTTAACTTCTGTTGAAATGTGACTAAAAAGGCAATAAGCAACTTGGCAAAAGATGTATCCCAAATTGCAAGAAAAGGTGACAAGTAAATTATCAGATTTCTTTTTTAAAGACACATAAATAATTTGAAGTTTATAATAATAACTAATTGGGAAAAAAAATATTGTTATTATCAACTTTAAATGTTTTTTTTTTTTTGCGTTTTTTTGTTGTTGTTCCTGTGTTTTGCCAGATTGCTCCATCTTATATAATTACATAACACATAAGTGTCAATGTCCATCCTGTACCTGAGTGGCTGCTCTTGCTGCCTATCTGGCTTTCTGATTGGCTGTGTGCCACCTGTGGGAGGTCCTGACAGGACTGGATTGGCGAATCATGTCCGGATGGGGCGACACTGGGAGCTTTCTCCATGTTCTTCATCTCCATCTCCTCATGATGGATCCAAAGGTCCGGAGGTCGTAAGTCCTTCTGGCTGCCCTTCCTCTTGCTGGCACTGTGGCTCGCTCGCTTCCTGCAAAGAGGACGAGAAAGGGCAAGGTTAATATGTGGAGGAGAACGCCCCGAGTGACTGATGTTAGCGGACACCACATGAACCAAGGGTTGACTGCTATTAGAGTCATGTCGCTAGGCAACCTCCTAAATCACAGCAGACAATGAACACATTGGTTCATCTGTATCATGACAGAACTGGTGGCCTTACTCATGTATGCTGCAGCCTACACAGACGAGAGGGAAATGAATGAAACATCTTACTTCCTCTGCTGGGCGGAGGAGCGCCGCGTGCAGATCAGCGCCACGATGACGACCACAACCACGGTGACGGCTCCCACGGAGACCACAATGATGACCAGGAGGTTACTGTTCTTCTGAGGTGTTGCACTGCCATGAGGTGGACGCATTTGACCAATTGGAGACTCTGAAATACATATTGTAGAGAGACAAAAAAATATTATCAAACTGTATCTTATCACTGTCCTGACAGTAGTACATGAGAGATAATCTGTGAAAAAAATCATGTTCCTATGCTTCCTCCTAGTGCTCCTGATGGCACTTGCAAGAATGCACAACATGTTCTCATCCAAGCTTGTCACATGGTGCAGCATGATTTAGCGCGGTCCTTATGTTTGCACAACAGTACATAATAACCAACTCCCATGGTTGGGATTAGGCAACAAAGTCATGGATGGCTAGGTTTGAGCAAAAAAGGCACGTGGTAAGGTGCAGAAAAAAACTCCAGACTGCTGCACTGTCAGTTGTTATGTCATAATTATGTTATTAATGGCAGCATTATTACCTGATGCTGTCCTACAGTGTTTCATGCACTCATGTACTGTTCCATCTGACGGCATTCTCAAGTGACGCAGTTTGAGCGCCTCTAATATCTCTTTTGCTGTGCATGACATATGATGAACAAAAGTTGAGATTTCTATATGTGATCTACCATATATATTTTAAAATATAATTACTACCGACACTAAAATCAAACTTAATGTCCCGTGACAAACTATTGGCAGCGCATCCATCAGCAAAACTTTTCATTTTTCAGGGGTAATTCAAAACGTGTCCTGATTTTAACTTATTTCTCATAAAAAAAGAAAAAAGAAAAAAGAAAAAGCCTTTTGCACATGAATGTTCAGAATGGCTAATTTCATAATAGTTGACTTTGGTAAGTTTCAAAAGGAAGGTCTCAGAATACACCTGTTTTAATTTAAATTTTATTTTAAATTTACTTTTGGCAGTAACTATACTTTTTTTTAAATTGACAATATTGCTATTTAAAAATATTATTTAAATGTTGTCATTCATACAAGAATGTAAAATTACATTTCAATTTAATTAAATTATTTCAGTTTAATATTGGCAGCCACTGACTTCCATGCAAGGTCTTAAACATATATTGCAGATATTTTCCTTCATGCAGATATCACTGGATTCTGAAAGCTAATATATCTCGTCATGAGATTTTGACTCAAGATTATACTCATCATTTTCTTTTAACCTTTACTATTATTGCATTTTTGAAATTGTGAGAATTGAGGAACAGCACAGATAATGCAAATGAAACATAAATATAGGCTAAATATTCTCTTTATCAACCTGATAAAAGTCTTTTAATTTAAAATGAAATCTGCTTTGAAGTTCTGGTGTTATTAAGACACACCGCTCCAAAATAAAAGCCTTCAGAATGAAACCTCAAGTGGTTTCACTTGACTAAAAACACAAAGCTCTGCTGCTGTGCCAATCGATACACAGTGTGTGTGTGTGTGTGTGTGTGTGTGTGTGTGTGTGTAGCTATGACAGGTGTAAAGGGAAAAAGGGGAATTGATGACACACTCTGTCATTCATTAACTCGACCTTGGAGCACATAGAGAGAGAAAATAGGAAACACAGGAGGAGCATCAAGTCTAGATGGAGAGCTGAGAGAAGTGTGTTAAAGAGAGAGAGAGAGAGAGAGAGAAAGAGAGAGAGAGCAGAAGAAGAGAAAGAAGTCTGAAAAAGAGAAAAAGATGATAGTGGGATTAAGAGAAAGAAAATGTGCAGAAATGTGGAGGAGAGAAGGAGGAGACGGAGGAAAGACAGATGAAGAAAAATACCTGTGAGAGAGGCACTTTCCCTCTTTCACCTTCTCTCTCTCTCCCTTTCTCTCTCCATTCAGTCGTCTCTCTCAATGAAAACCACAATCCATCACGGCTTACAGCCGGAGCACAGGGACCAAGGTATCCCCCTCTTTTCTTTTCTTTCTTAACTTAGATTTCATCATCTTTTTCTCCCTTTCTTTAAACAAGTCTTTGATGTCATTTCAAACAGAAATCTGACCCTCAGCTGACGCTCGTCTTCCAAGGTGGTGCAAGAGTAAAGGTCATAGAGGTCATTAAAATCAAAGGGGTTCTACCTGCAGGGAGCAGGAATGTGATCAGGAAACTGAATTTGCAAGAATTTGAGTAGTAGCTGTTGAGATATCAGTCTGAGAAAAGAAGGGTTGGATGGATTTCACTGACATACTAATCATTCAGCTCAGGCCCTAAACACAGGTCCATTATGAGTTCCATAATTATTATATCACAGGGTAAACATATTTTTTAACCCTTTGAAACCAGGTGCAACTTCACTTTTCTTGTACTGCTTTCAGATGCCTTTCACAAGTTTTTAAATATTTGAATTCTGACAAAAAATTGGTGCTTTTTTTTCTTAGAAATATGGGAAAAATATAGGAGAGGATTAGGGCTAGGCAGGAGAAATACTTTTGAGAGGAGGATTATTTTTTTTATTATACACTTTAAGAAAAAAGTCGAGATGACGAGAATACACTTGAAATATCGAGAATAATGTTGAAATACACTGTCGAGAAAAAATCGGAACGTTTAGAAAAAAGGTAGAAATTTAAAAAATAAAATTTAAATAAAATCTGGAGAATAAAGTCAACCTTTTGAGACTTAAAAACAGCGTATGTGACATCCTCTACAAAATGCCTTGTATAGATGACCTGGTGACATTGCAAGCATCGCGGGGGGGGGGCTGCAGCCAATCCCAGCTGTCATCGAGCGAAAGGTGGGGTACACCTTGGACAGGTCGCAAGAATGCCGCAGGGCTGACACATATAGACAGACAACCTTTCACGCTCACAGTCGCACCTAAGGGCAATTTAGAGTCACCAATCAACCTGAGCTGCACTTCTTTGGAATGAACCAGGGACCCTCTTGCTGTGAGGCAACAGTGCTAACCACGCCGCCACCGTGCTACCACGCAATGTAGTTATCAGAATGAAATTAATTAATTGAAATTAATTTTGTTTTTGTTCACACTTTTCTTGTGTTTAAAGCAATATGCAAATTTTACAAACATCATCCTTTCAATATATTCTTAAATTAACAGTTTGGTTCTGTTATATTACTGTAAATTGAACACAGTTTTATTGTTTTTCTGTTTACAGTTTTATGATTTCATGTTTTTACAGCACTTTGCTGTTAATTTTACAGACATTTTTACAGTGAAATTACAGAAATCTGACACTGTCATTAGAATTTAGCTAGTGGAGTTTTGCTGTCTCTTGCTAAGCAGCTTCTTGGCACTTCATTTGTGAAATTTGAATCATGAAAAAACTTTTCTATTTCAAACCAGGTGCATAGGAGTGGAACGTGTAAGAAATCATTTGCAGACAAACTCCCCCACAATGTCAAACTTACAATACATTTATTGTGACATTTTGGTAATTATCTTTATCAGGAAAACAACTGTCTGCAAATGATGGCATATGTAATTGCTAAAAATTCGAGTTTATCGTTAAAGTGAGAATTGTTTCATATTATACATCAGAATGTTATGGAGTGTAAAATTAAGACACAGCTGGAGCTGACTGCTATAAGTGACAGGAGCTGACAGTGAGGAGGTCAAAGCTGAGCCGCGAGCAACATGTATGTTACTGATGATAACAGGAGCACTAACAACCTCTGCTGAGATGCCCTTGAGCATGGCATTGAATCCCCGGCAGCACGGAGACACTGTGTGGAAAACATCAGAAGCTTTAAAGCCACAACAACATCCACAAATCAGCACAAGGGTGACAGGAAGTGTAGAAATCCGAACAAAGCCCAGAAATCCATCCGGAAAACAAAGCAGAGCGGCTACAAAGAAACTCAAACAAAGCGCCAGTCCTGGGTGATTCACACTAATTTCATTTTATGCATTTATTTTTTGTAGATGGGGAAATGAAGCCCTGTAGCAGTGAAGGGACAAAGCAGAGATGTTGCCGAGGGAATAACCAAAACTCAAAAAACAAACACACCTGCTCAGAAATACACACCATCAGAGACCAGCATCACACACAGATGACTCTCACACAGAAAAATGGTCACATTTTGATCATATCATTTTCTATTTGTAATATTCTCCAACTAGCCTTCATGGGGAAATCTTTTCCAAGCATTAAAATCCCTTAAATGAACTCTGCAAATGTTAAAAGGAAAATAAACATTCACTAACAGAATCAGAGCCAACAGCAGGTTTGCGTCTACAAAGATGATGGAATATAAAATCATATCCACTGACTGACTTGTGTGTTGCTGTTTCTGGTGACCAAGCGGCAGCTTTCCAAGCTTAGAAATGAGGCCAATGTGAAAGTGCCAAAACCCAAAGTTTCTCTACGTAAATATGCCAAACCTTTCTTGTCTCAGGCTCGGACATTGCAAACTCCGGATTGTTAATTGACACCAATCGAGACCACTACGGATTTATTTAACATATAATTACTGTGATTGGATGTGAAACTTCCTTCTTCAAATCCAGCCAATCACATAAGTCATTTGTACTTTGGATTTTTTGTCACCGATAATGGCTGCCACCCCTCATTGACACATATATAGTCTCGGTCTTGACTCGGTCTCGCCCTGCCTTAGTCTTGGTCTTGTCTCAGTCTTGGCACACTCTGGTCTCGGTCAAGTCTTGGTCTCAATGAGTATGGTCTTGAATACAACACTAGTTCCAACAACTCCTTGGAAGGACTGCAATGAAATTTTGGACGGATATTTATGTTTCCAGGAAACTTATCTCATCCTTTAATCATCATCTTCTCTGAATTTCAAATATTTCAATACTTTGATTAATGACCTGCAAAACTAATGACATTGTCATTCAGTGTCAGTTATCAATGCTAGCATGCTAACACATTAATATGAGATGGTGAACATGGTAAACTTTGTACATGCTTAACATCAGCATGCAGCCCAGTCGCTAGAAGGACTGTTGGCATTTCAGGTTTGTGCAAACAATATGTTTACATTTGTATGTTTCATACATAACTTGCCTTATGTCTGCTGCCTGTTGCCAAGTGGCCAGCTTTGCAGGGGTATCTAAGAAATATCTGTTTTATTGACAACTTGCCTAACTTTGTGTTGCATGGCCTGCCTGTGTTTAAGTGCATATGAACACATTATTAACCCGTGACTGCATCATTTAACAATTTCTTAAGGGTCTAACTTTATGACTCTGATATTTTATCACTGATTCTGTCTATTGCTGTTTCTTGTTGCTGCTCTGCATGTCTGCATGTTAGGCTTAGTGTGTGTCGTTGTCT
This sequence comes from Plectropomus leopardus, assembly GCF_008729295.1. Classification (NCBI taxonomy): domain Eukaryota; kingdom Metazoa; phylum Chordata; class Actinopteri; order Perciformes; family Serranidae; genus Plectropomus; species Plectropomus leopardus. Next base: position 3,338,522 of record NC_056482.1, on the reverse strand, counting down.
CGTGTGTCGTCATTCTGTGTGCATAACTATTCTTGCTAAAATGCTATATGTTGTTGCTGTGCTATTGTTTTCTACTGTTGTTCTGCTGTTTCTTGTTGTAACGCATGGCTCTTGTTGTTGGGAGTTCCTATTTGCTGTAGCTGTTGATGTCTTTATGGTGTTGCGCTGCTGTTGTTAAGTGAATTTTATCATTTTACATGTTCCAAAATAGGGGTGGGAATCACAGGGTACCTCACGATACGATACACAAAACACTGTTCACTATACCGATTTTATCATAGCTACAGCTATTCTGCGATAATCCATATATTGCAAGAAAATCATAGAACGATACATCACAAAATATGTCTAACTAGAGAATACAAAATAGTCATAAAACGGTCAAGTGCAGGATTTCTCAATTTTTTCACTGCAATTTAGTGTCAGTTTCACATAATTTGACACAGACTGAGATGAAACACTGAACATAAAGTGCATAAAGTCTTAGCATAGTGCCTTTTTATAAACACACTGAAATATTTCTGGCTCTGTATTTTATATCTTGGCTTCAGCGTTTGTAGCATCTGGCGAAAACCTTCATTTTCGACCACACTGTAGGGTCGGAGGTCCTCGCAAATAAACTTTGCGATTGACTTCAACATGTTGGCTGCCCTTGGGGACAAGAAAGGGAGCTCTGCGCTGAACATTGCATTCACGGCTGCATGTTCTCTAGCGTTAGCATTAGCATCAGCCACTTTCTTAGCGCTGCAAGGGTCTCTGCATGTTCGTGGTATTTCCTGTGTACTTCACTTTTGTCAGACAGTTCTTACATACTGCAAAGCCTTTGTCAAGTTTGTTTGTCCCTTCAGTGTTGTAGAAGCTGAAGTGTATCCATACTTTGGATTTAAATGAGGCTGGGGTACGCTTAGTAAACTTTTCGCTGCACCGCTGTCCGCTATTACTGCTCTGTAAACTTCCTCTTCTTCAGCCAGTTAACTGCCGTCCAAATTTCACTCATTAAAGTGTGAATCGCCCCCGCGAGGAGTCATAAAGAAGTGACGTCGGCTGACAAACCAGCATGGACATCTTATTAAAGCGCTTTATTTTCTTAATTAAAATAGTGATATTTGACACCTATTTCAAAACATCTTGCCAAAGGACTACAGTGAAAAAGTAGCCGGCTAACACTAGCACATTTACAGAAATGTTCATGTGTGTTGTCCTTATAAATAAAATAAATGGAATGAAATGAAACATAACAACCTTTCTAAAGTGATGTAGTTTATGAGCTGACTGAGTCATCAGGAGATGGAGGGGATGGTGGAAGGGGTGACACCTTGGCGAGACACTTCCCAAGCAGCAGAGCACAGTTCAAGACCAACAAAAAAAAAACTGGTTGACTTTTGCTGTGTTTCTGCAGTTTTCTAGCTGGGTTTTTTTCTGAGACACTGCCGCGTTTCCTGCCGGGATTGTGCCACCCAAACCTGGAGTTTTAAGCAAAAACATGATTGTTTCCTAACCACGACCAAGAAGTTTTTACGCTTAAACCTAATCTCACATCAGCCATGGCATTGTTGAAATGGAAAATTTAATTTATCTGTACAATGCCAACATTTACTCTGTGCATTGGGTTCCAGCATGTTGATGTTACAGAGGCATTTAGCTCAGTTTATCGCTCTACTTAATAGCCTCTTTGAGCTCCTAGCATGGCTGTAGACTTTAGTCTTGCTCTTGAATTGCTGAATTTTTGTTTGAATAAACTGTTGATCAGTGATTTGGTTAATTGTTTAGTCTGGTTCTTTATTAATTTTAAAAAAAAAAGTTTATCTTTTATGTTTAAATTTGAAGCTTTTCTGGTTTTGTCAGGAGTCATTCAAAGAGGAAAATGGCTGCTGAACTTTTCAGTGAAGTGAAGTTTCATCAGGAACATTTGGGTTCAAATGTTAATATCTTCCATTGTAACTCTTTTGAACAGTCTGTCATTTGCTGAAAGCTGGGGTATTTTTAACTTTCTGACTTTTAATTGTTTGAGTGGTGTGGTGCTCTCAGCCCAGACCACAGCCAACATCAATTCCTCTGGAGAGATTTTTAGTGATTTTTAGTGTTTATCAGCAGGCAAACTGTGCCCAGACCTCCAGCCTGCTGAGAAACTGTCAGTGGATCAGAACAACAGACTGGATCAGAAAATCTGACAATAAACCTACAGCGCTGTCCCCTGATGGAAAGAGTCGGGGCTGAATATTCTCTGTGGGTTGTTTTTCAAGTGAGAGGAAGCTCTGTGATATAAAGGATGACACCGCGTTAAAGATGAAATACGGTGGAGGTGATGAACGAGGCTCTGCCCTCGCTGACCCGCCATAAAGACTGAGGAGGGCGGAGGTCAGAGAGGACGGATTTATGATCCCCTCTGGTTGCAGCGCTGACAACACGGACAAAATGTGAGAGAGTCCATCTTCACACAAACACACACACACACACACACACACACACACTGCTCCACTGTCCTCCAATGAGACACTGAATCACTGCCTGCCTCAGTCCCTGACCTCTGACCTCTCTGTGGAGGAGGGGTAACAGAACGATTTCTCTTCAAACAGAGAGGACAGTTATGGTTATGATCATCATTTGTATTATTAATGGTGGCTTTTGCTTTAGCAGTAGTTTCCTTGTTAGTACCAGCGGCCATATTAGCCTCGTGTGGAGCAGCAGAGAACTGTACTTCTATTAGAATTAATGTAAGAAAAGGGTCCAGGACCCTTACGTGTATTACACGTTCATGCACACACACATCTGTGTGCTTATGCATGCACAGTAGGGGTTTATATCGGGATGCAGTACAATTACTTAAGCACTTCGAACTAGGGATTGGGATCGTTATATTTATTAATATTGATACCATTATTGAGAATCCTGATTGATCTGAGTCTTTATCGATACCACCATAGATACTCTTCTATTATTTGGTGGAGAGACCAGGCGACAGTATGTTTTTAACAGAACTGGTCTTCCTTTTATTGCTATATAACAAGTTACTTTTTCTTTAATATCGCTGGAAAAACAAATTTCTCCAAAACAACTGTATCTTTTTCTTGATGTTACATTTGAACACATCATGATGACTTTTTACCTTTGCCGAATAGTCATTCTTCTGAGCCGACCTTGAACACATCACAATGAAACATTATGCAACTTCATTTATTTAGCTAACTAGCTCTTATTCTACTGATTTCAATTTAGATTTCAACGCTGGATTACTATTTTTAACTGACAGGACTTGCTACAAAGTTTGGCTGTGCTTCCCACTGCTGCTCTGAGCGGATGATGATGGAGACTGTGCCGGCTCTGCAGCAGCAGCTGACAGAGTTGAAGGAGTTTTTTCAACCCAATGAAAAGTGAAGATTCTGAATTCAGGTTTAATTTGATGCACAGTCGATGTGTGCGGATCAGTGATTTGAATTAAATGACGTGACTCAACTCGACTCAAGATGTAATGGTAGGTCATAGGACCCACGGGACTCGATAGCAGTATCAATAAGGTAAAATGTTACTGATTTTCTGGTTTTGAAAAAAGCAGAATCGGTTCCTCAATAAAACCGGGTTTCAATCCCCATCCCTACTTAACAAACCAACCAGATGCACCTTTCAGCACAATGCAGTGCCTTATTTCTATCTTTATCTTATTTTATAAGTATTAGTATTACCGTTTAAAAGTAACAGTTGAATTAAAGATAATAATTCTGATAATCTGAAAACATGCCTTTCTAAGGAGATTTGTGTTAGCTTTAAATGATAAAAATTTTTATGTGGTATAAATTATAGTAAAAGTAAAATGTTCTCATATGAATATGGGAAGTGTAATACTGTCATCATAATCATCTTTTATTAACATTTTCATATATACGTTTAATATTTGAGCAGTAAAAAATAGAAGATAATGCTTTCCCTTGCCATTTTCCTATCCTTAATTATTATCAATAATACTGTTGTTGTTTTTGGCATCACATTAAAAAACTACAAGCAGTAGACTGATATGCCACCACACTCATTTAATCCTGTTCCTCCATAAAGATTACTTTCTCCAGTTTGTAAAAACACTGATTGATGGTGAGATAGTGAATCTAATTAATTTTTCCTGCCGGCGGCAATATGACAACAAACAGGAAGCAACCCTAACAGACTGTAAATCAGGGAGCTGCAGCTCCTCGTCAGCACGCACTGAGTCATTAAACTAAGTTTAGACATGACTGAGCTGAGTGATCAAAGAAAACAACTGAGTCGCTGTGATAATCTAATGATGTTGCAGAATATCACACACACATACATAATTAGCTCAGCTCCCAGGACAGTTGGTCTCATTGTGCTAAATAGAGTCAGAGAATGAAACCAAGTGTACTTTTAACTTCTGACAGTCAGATTAGGTCAAGCAGGAAGAAAAGTGTGTGTGTGTTTGTGTGTGTGTTACCGTTAATGCTGCTCCTATCAATTAGATTGGTGTCAGACGGCCAGTAGGCATGGTCTCCCCCTCGACCTGGAAAACAAGAAATGAACAGGAACATTAGGATGGAACAGAAAAAGAGATAGAAAACAGCAGGGATGACGAAGGAAAAACCGAGAGTCATTTTGCAGACCGAATAGAGGGATCGGACAGAGAGACTGGTTCCTTTTTAGGGAATAAATTGCTTTGTTAGGATGTTACACACACACACACACACACACACACACACAAACGCGTCGTATGGGTGCCGTATCATTGTCTCTCCCATGTTATATTGAGCCGCAAAGATTGGAACACTTCATGGGTACTCGGACTGGTAAATTTTGTAACAACATGCAGGCTTGTAGTATTGTTCCAGCAAGAGAGCTTTTTTGGTTTCTATATCTCTGGGCAAACAATGCTGCCATGTATCGTCCACTATGTACTTAATGAGAATTTGGGGGCCACAGGGTACATAAACAATACAAAGAGCAGGAGAGGGGCAGAACAACAGGGACCTGAGAGCATGTTTCTGCTTTGGAGCCCCCTCATTTATGAAGAGAGTTTGAAGTACGCAGACCTTGTTCAAATGTATTCTTAAACTGCACTATGATGAATCATAGTCCAGTATTTCAGTCAAATCTAAACAGACTATTGGGTCTGTTGCTATGTTCATTGCCGACTGTTTCTCCTTTATGGAGAAGTAGTAGACCAATCACAGAATTGAATGCAAGAATGAGAATGAGGATGGCATTTTAACTGGCTAGATTTCTGGCTACACACATGAAAAATACTGGCAGAAATACAGTGATTATCATGGAATTAAAATAATCAATCATATATGCCCAGCAAAATCACAATTATTGCCTTGCCATTGTGTGCCCTCCAACCGTCAAGTTGCAGATTACATCCATGTCGGTCCAGATTCATATAATACATGTAGGAAAGAGTAATTCAGTTAGGTGTATTTTCCTCTTAAATGAAAGTTATTATTATATTGTCATGTCTCAGATGGGCATGTGATCACAATGACATACACCTTTGACTACCAAAATGTAATCATTTCATCTTTGAGTCCAGGTGGACATTTGTCCCTTTTTTTTATGAAAGAAGGGGCATTCCTTGTAATCAGTTCTTCTTTAAGTCCAGGTGGACGTTTGTGCCAAAATTTGAAGAAATTCCTTAAAGGCCTCCGGGTAAAGGATGGACAATCTGAAAACATAATGCCTCTAGCCACAGCTGTCAGCGGCATGAAAGTATAAAAATAAGTAAGGAATCAATAGTCAACAGGACATTGTTTAGGTCTTGGCTGCACTTACATTATGTCCAGAAATTAAAAAAAAACAATGGACAGCAAGGGGCCAAATTAGTAGAGTGCACAAAGAACAAATATCCTGTACGAGAGCTGCAATTGACCCTCTTGACATAGTTGCCACCAGAAGGGGGTAATTCGGCATTTAGCCTTGTCCTAGACTTGTAATGCTGGCTGCTTATAAATCTTATTACACCAGTTAGACAATTGATGCTCAAGTTTAGTGGACAGGATTAAAAATAAGGTCATTATCCTCTGGCCTACATTCATGAAAAATAGCCAAAGACAAATGATGAGCTGCATGAATAAGTTGCATTCTATATACAGAACGAACAACTCTTAACTCAACATACAGTCTCTTCTTTATATTGTTCTAAAGCTCTTAAACATGTTGATGGGTTTAGTTTCCCTTTATTCCAAATTTTCTTACTTGCTTCTAGTCTTTATATTATTGTTTAATTTTGAATCACTCTATATTGTAACTGCCTCATCTGTATGATATTTGCTGTGAGTAAATGCGTCTAATTGATTTATATTAAATTCAAAGAGTAGTTTTAAAAAATGGGTTTTTGGCAGGTATTTTTAACATTTTTCCCCAGTTCACTTCCCAGCAGCTGAGCCAGTACAGCATGTTAATTTGGAACACTGAGAGAACAAATTTGAAGAAGAAGTCAGAAACAAATCATCACAGAAGCAGCCAGAGAACAGAGATTGGAAACTGATGAGAGATTTCCAAAACCTCCACACTGTCACATCCATCACAAAACTCAATCTAAAGACTTCCACTTCTCAAAGTAACTTAAAGCCAGACCCGATACATAATTCTCCCTCATTTTAAAGCTAAAAGCTGGTTTCTTCCTCCCACCACCCCGTAGCAGCAGCAGCTGCCATGTTGAGTTCCAGTGCTGTAAAATATGAAGCAGATTTGATGTTTTCTTGCAGTTTGAAGCTACAGAAACGCGTTAGATTAAAGCTGGATTTGAAAATCTTCATGTTTCTGAAAACACACACATTAATTATCTTTCTTTCCAGCTTGTCTTTGTGTGTGCATTGAACAGTGTGTATATGTGTGTGTAAGTGTAAGGCTCACAACAACAAGGCTGAACATCAATCTTCCCTTCTCCCCTGACAACACTTCTGATTTATATGGAGAGGGAGCGCAGTGTGTACATGTACACATATCACACACACACACACACACATACACACACACGCATGCACGCACACACACACATGCACACAGACACACACATCTGTCAGTGACAAACAGCACCATTTAACACCCTGACACCAGAGCTGAGACTCTCTGGTTCACTGTCCCTATTGCTTCACTGCGCTTAAGTCCAGCTGCACTGGATATTCCCAGAATGCATTTATAGAAAGCAGTGAACACCTCAGACAAAAGTGGTCTGCGTACTATATACAGCCTGTATATTACAGTGAACTACATATTCACTGAGAATCTTCAGTGATGTAGCTTCCTGATTACAAAACAGGTTAAGCTGTATCTGTATTGCTAGCTGGCAGCCATGGCACCTTCTTTGCAGGGTTGTTCCCTCTGTTTTCTTCATTTTTAATTTTGTTTGTTTTTTAAATATTATTAATTAGTTATTTTTTATGATTAAAATATTTAGGTGCAGTGATTCTGACAATTTTAGTCCATTATGCGCTGGCTGGAGTGTCAAGTGTGAAGCAGCTAGGATAACACAGCACCTTTAACCCTCTAAAACCTGAGCAAATTGGTTTGATTTCTTTCAAAAACATAAGACTAGGAGCAATTTAAAAAGACATGGCCCATTTGTGAGAAAAAAGTTATTAAAATGGTTATAAGAAAATTACATGAAAATGTAAAAAAAGTAAAAAAACAAAATAAAACAATAAAATTACCTATGGAAAAGTGATGAAAATACATCTCTTAATATATATTTTCTGTAGCATAATTTTAAATATAAAATTCTGAAAAGATAAATAGTTTTCTGGACATTTTTCTCTTTTTTGCTGTGGTGACTTTCTAAAAAAGGAACCTTTAGGTATATTTTCTTGTCAGCTTTTACTAATTTCTTGCAATTTGTGAGACATTTCTTGCCAAGTTGGTCATTGCCTTTTCTTCCCCGTGTTTATAAATGAAATCAAACCAATCAGCTCATTTTTCAAAGGACCAAAAAGCTTTTGAAAGGTGAAAGCAGTGCAGAAAAACTGATATTGATCCAAGTTTCAAGGAGTTGAAGTTGAGTTTGTTTAACTTTGATGGAAAAAAAGTGATTTACTGGTGGTGACTGAGTCAAAACACCAACTCTCTGACTGTATAGAAATGAAAGACAAGGCTTCTCCTCCTAAAAATGTAGCTAAAATATGTCAAATACAGTCATTGCCATCTTGAGCCAGTCACATTATTTGGAGCTAACATATGTGCTGCAGCAGTCTCAGCAGTGGAGAGTTCCTGCTATCTGACCAATGGCAAGCAGCACCATTGATTGCTAGCACACCGACTGGCACACACAGCTGTCAATCATGACATTAAACTTCCTTTTTATAGCATCAAATAACTAAAAAAACAGACTTAAAATATTGTGCATCAGGATTAAAGAACTACCTAAAATCTTCGGAAACAATTTATTTGACGTGCACTTTGAGTTTTTCATTAGGCCCTTGTCCCGTTCACTAACATTGTGGGGACGGGGTTTATTACCTATGCTTCAGACAGCCACCAGGGGGCAATTGAGATATTTTTGAATCACTTTTTATGTCATGTTGTCCTTCTTTAGCTGTGAGCTCGTCTGTCAAATCTTACTCCTGTTTGCTGATGATGTAATGCTAGTTTTTGTTACATATACTACTATAGCAATACCAATGCACTGGGCTTGTCACTTTGTTCTAGTAGTCAAATGTGCACAGTCCTGCTTTTACTTTTCAGTGCAATCTCTGTAAAGTTTTTTTGGGATATTCATATTTATGTTGAAAAATGGATAGAGATTTGCCAAAAGATGAACGTAAACTTTTAATCCTGTTTGCTGAAGATGTAACGCTGTCAGTTTCCAACACTGCACTGGATGACTTTGCTGGTGTGTGCTATAGACATAACATGAGTCAACACATGATGATTTCTGTGCATGCCATAAAACTGCTTAACAACAGTGTGTTGGTGAGAATCTGTTTCAGAGTGATACCAACGCTCATTACACTTAAAATTTAAAGGCTTTAAACAAAATACAATTAAACATTTAAAACTACAAAGTTCTTCGTCAAGTTCTCTGAGCTGCTGTGAGGTTTCAAAGTTTAGTGACACAAATTAAAAAAGTTTGGAGCGTTCATTAGCATCAGGTCCCCCTCTGCTTGCCGTTTGCAGCAGCTGATGAATAGAACCAGCGAACAGAGCGTTAATTATGTCTGAGTTAATGTGATGAACTTAAATATGGTAAACAGCTCTTTTTCATCGCCCCTCATAAGTTTGAATTAATAACTACAAAAGCCTCAAATTTCTCTCCCACTTGCTCTCCTTTTATTTCTCTCTCAGAGGAAGTTTTTTTTTTCTTGTCTTGCAATAACAAATGACTTCAGCTCAATGGGGTTCTTTGAATAAAGTGAAAGAAAATGGAGAAATTTCCTCTGTTTTTTTCTTTGACTCCTTTTGTCTCTTTTTCCTGTTGAATGATTTTTACCAATTTTATCAGGCAGATCCTTCCTTTACTCCTTTTTACTTACTTTCTTTCCTACTTCTTACCCTATGCTCATTTTCTGTACTCGTTTTCTCTCACCTTTCTATCCTTCATCTTTCTTTTCCCTTATTCTATTTTTTTTTGAGCTGGCACTAGTTGGGAAGTCAGAATAAAATGAGAAAAATACTCAGTGAGGTCTGCTACGATTCAATTCATGAAAATTATTATAATCGCTCGCACAGTTATTTGTCTTCTTTGGCCCTGCAATATTACTGCATAATTTGGGCTTGTCACTTTGTTCCAATAGTCAAATCCTGCTTTTATTTTTCAGTGCAATGTCGGTGAAGGTTTTTTGAAATATTCACGTTTTTGTTGTTGAAAAACGGATAGAGATTTGCATAACAATGCAAAAGATTAACTTGAACTGAGGGAGAATATCACAAATTACTACCTACTGCGATTACTTTACCTGTTTGCTCATACTTTTTGAATCACAGCCATTTGGACCTACCCGTTTGTTTTTGTATTGCATTTGTTGCCAGAGCTATTGTTTTGTATTTGATCCAATCTTCACCAAACTTGGTGAATGATATATTTCAGTGATGCCTGTTGCTCTAAATCTGTGAGTTTCTTCTTTAACACTGTTAAGTGTTTAAAACGATACACACACAAACACACACGCACACACACACACACACACACACACACATATATATATATATATTTTTTTTGTTTGTTTTTCCAGATCATTCATTACTTTTAGCCAGCTGTTTCTTAACTCACTGGTTAACAAGTTTGGAAAAACTCTCCATTTATTCTATTTTTGCAGATCTGCATTGTGATTACAAACACAATACAATCATGTGTGAGTTTTTCAAAACTAATTTTATTCATTGATGTTACTTAATTATTTATAGAAAGTGAATTATCTCACATTATTTACTGAAAAAAGATTTGTTGAGAACAGCTATTGCCATTGTCACTGTTAGATGATGTCTGCGTTAACCCTTTGAAAGCTGAGCAAATGGCTAAATTTCTTTCACAAACGTGGAAAGAAGGCAACGAGAAACTTAACATAAAATATTGTTTATGATTTTCAAATCTTTGGAAGCAAACAGCAGAGGAACACGGCAGTTGCACTTCAAATCAATGCACCTTGTTGCTATGATATACCTGTCAATTTGTGATGCAATACAAGAATGATCTGCTTATGATAGGTAATCAATATTGTCAATATGAACTCTTTCAGCAGCAACAGCTTGTAATCACACACATTTCCTTCAGGGAAATGTGGTTGTCTCTGTGAGCGACAAACAGACACCCACTCATGACTTGAAGATGTCAGGAAAAATAAAATAAAATGAGACAAGGGATAACAAGGAGCTGTAACATGATGTGAAGATCAGAGACAATAATTTAAACATAACCAGAGACTTAGATGAATGTTGAATGATGAATTATAGGAGGTGATTTGAATATCAGACAGGATTTGGGGATACTTTGATAAATGATTACTTGAATTAAAAGAGCTGTGATAAAAAAGACATGAACTGAGAAGATGATTTGACAAAGGATTTTAAAATAGAAAAATAAGAAGGCCGTTTCAAATAACTATTATTACAGACAACCTGACGCGGAGGGAAAACACTTTGAGGATGATTTAAAGATTAAAGAGGATTTAACGATGACAAAAATCAATGAATGAATGAAAAATCACAAGGAGAGACTGGAGGGGAGAGACATTGCAACAGATTACTGTAAAAATACACACACACACACACACATGCACACACTTGTAGGGGCAAAAACCTACCTTGATCATTGGCCATCTTGTCTGGATGCTCCACTGAAAGAGCAACAGAGAGAATCAGCAAACTTATAAAATATGAAACAAAGGAATACATTTACAGATAAAGCAAGTCTTGAACTTCATTCACACACAAACACACACACACATAAAGATACACACTCTCTCTCATACAAAAACACACAAACACACACACACACACACACACACACACACACACAAAGATACACACTCTCTCTCATACATACACACACACACACACACACACACACACACACACACACACGGACAGACCTTTTGCGGTCCTGAAGTGGACGGGCTCAGACAGCGGGCCGACTCCTTTGGCGTTCTTGGCCTGAATCCTGAAGTAATAAACGGTGTCGAGGTTCAGATCCACCACCTGGTGGGTGAGGCGGTCGCCAGTGATCGCCTCCATCACCCAATCATCTATTGGCATGTTCTTATCCAGCGTGTAGTATAGGATGTAACCTGATAACAAGTCATTTTATGATTAATAACAGTATTATTCATATCCACAGTGCAGAATAGTTAACATAAACCCTTCAAACCTGGGCAAATTGGATAGATGTCTTTCAACAACATGGGAATAAGACAACAAGTAAGTTAAAAAAAAATGTCCCAAAAATAAGCAAAAAATTACAGTTACAAGACAATTACTTAAAAATGAGCCATAAAATAATAATAATAATAAAAAAATGTAGCACAGGAAAAAAGGTGTTAAAGGTTTTACGAAAAACATTTATATAACTCAAGATATCCATCTAGATTTAACAAGTTAACTGAAAATACCAAATCACCATTATTGTCATTCATTACACCTATTAAAAGTAAATAAATGCATAAACAAATAAATGTTAACAATACATTTATGTTGCGCTCACAAAATATAGCCTCTTTCAAAATAATAAAAAAAAAAAAACTCTTCAGAAAATGGTATAGTCCCTTTTTTATTGTTTGTTATACGCAACTGAAAAAAATAGCATCTTTTCCAGGACCCAGCCATTTCTGCGGGTGGGCCTGTTTCAATGTAATGCATGCAAAATCAAGTTAAGGATTTTTTACAGTTATACAAAAGAATATAAATAAGACGAATATGTAAATGATCTAAAAATATATAATCTGTGTGTGTGTGTGTGTGTGTGTGTGTGTGTGTGTGTGTTTGGTGCTGTGCTGTTATCCCTGCAGGGAGCGTTTGATTCGTCCTCCAGGACGCTGCAGGAGCAGCAGAGCTCGTTAAAACAGACGGGTTTACAGCCGGGTCGATCGCCCAGAGGAGGAGAGGGAGAACAATGGAAGAAAGTGTTTGTGTGTGTGTGTGTGTGTGCGTGTGTTTGCGTGTGTGTGTTGGACATCTGAATTCTTGGAACGGTGTTTTGATGTTGTAAGAAAATAATGTTTGCGCTACTTACAGACATTTTTTCAGACTAAATTATGAATCTTCAATTGAAAATATAATCAGCAGCTTAACTGAAAATGTAAAAAAAGAAAAAAGAAAACCTCTGATGAAGTGTGTGTGTGTGTGTGTGTGTGTACTGTATTTAAAGTATCTTTGATAAATAGAGTGGTATAGTTGGTGTATTTGTATCAGCCCTAACCTGTGATTCGTCCGTTAGCCTCCATTGGCGGTTGCCAACTGATTAAAATGGCGCGGGGTCGTCCCTCGCGACTTATCACCGTCAAATCTTTGGGGGCGGAGCTTGGAGCTGTCAATTGTGGATGGACAGGGAAAAAAAGGACAAAAATAAGAAAAGTCAGCAGTGGCAGGATGAGATAATGGTGCTGTCAGCTTCAGTTACTGTATAACACTGATGACAGTTAAAGTGTTCTGAAATTCAGTCAGTAAACCAGCGGATAATATTCTGAAATGTAGCAAAAGTTAATTTATCATATGTTTAATCAGGTATATCTGCACCTTAAAAGGGACGGTTCATCCCAAAATCAACTAGAAATACTACCATGAAGTTGTATTCCTCTGTGCAGCAGTCAAGTTAGAGTTTAAGTAGCTTTGTGAAAACCTGGTTGCTTCACACACATCTCCCTCCCAGCAGCAGAGGTTTCATGGTGGACAGCCAAGATCAGGGTCACAATTCAGACCAAATGCCTGGCCAGAAGTGTTTTTGCAGAACATTATGATGTAACAGTTAACCTTTGCCCTCTTGGATATAAAATGCCAGAATTTCATCATCATATTATATTAGACAATTGTGCGAAATCTGAGCGTATGCATTCTTGAGTTATGGCCAAAAACATATTTTATCAGGTCACAGTGACCTTTGCCCTTGGACCTTGGACCACCAGATTCTAATAAGTTCCTTTTTGAGTACACGTGGATGTTTGTGCCAAATTTGAGGAAACTCCCTCAAGGCCATCTTTAGATATTGCGTTCACAAAAATGAGACAGATGAAAGGTCACAGTGGCCTTGACCTTTGACTATCAAAATCTACTCAGGGAGTTTAGCAATTTATGAAAAACGTTTGCTTATTTTGGATTCTTTGTTCACAGTAAAGGCAAAAAAAAAAACAGTTTTCATCATGAATTTGATGTAACATGAGTAACTGCTATACGTATAGTCATTTTGTGTATGAAGTATTCCTTAATAATAAAATTGTTGGCTAACTGTAGCAATACCATAATATGGTAGGCTAATGGACCTGGACAGAGAAGTTTAAATGTTTAAGGTTCAGAATTTGAGCTTGAGTTTAGTTAAATGCCAAAGGCAGACTCTTATTCGAGCACATACTAAATGCCTGTCACTGGAGTCACTGACACTTGTAAGGAATGTGTATTATTAACTTCCTGCTGATGTGCTCTTGGGCCATTACCATCATATGGTATAAAAATTTTCTCTCATACAGTAACCTCCCAAAGGTGCGTTGTGTTAATTTAAATTAAACGTGTGTTTAATTAAATAATGTGCCTCTTTTGTGTTTTTCTTCCCAGAAAGAGTTTTTTTTTGTGTCATTTTACACAGTAAAGTATCTGATCAGTGAAGCTTTCATGTCTTTGTTAATAGTTAACACACTGATGAACTTTAGACGTATAGTAGTTTTCTATGTGAAGTTCCCGTAGATATTTCTATTAGGACATAAGCAAACTGTGCAGAGGGTAATTTCCATTCCTGAACTTGTTTTGCTCCTCTTGTGATAATGCCGAACACTCTGCCTCACAACCAGGACTTCTCCCCAATCGTCACCATAAAGTTCCACATGTGATTACAGACAAGTTTTTAAGTTTCACACCAGGATGGACTGCACAGCTCACACCGCAGTATTGGCTAATGAAACTGCTTGTTAAAACTGACATGACGCGCTGGAGGAAATCACGAGTTCCAGCTGAGCCCGTTAGTGACGGTGACAACCCGTGCTTGTCACAAATACACAGGGAGGCCTCGGGTAATACATGTGCGCACAGACCTGCTGGGGAAAGTGGTGGTTCGAGCTTTCAAAACTGAAATAATTACACTTATCTTCAGTTTAGAATCAATGCGACTCAGTGGGTGACTATTCAGGCTGATCTGCATCACCAAAATAATAATTTTAACTCAAAAACACAGTTTGGATTCAAGATATCAACTCCCTCCAGTGAGCATACACCTCCTCCATTCGCTGTTAGCAGTCAAACAAAAACACTCAACACCCACACACGTTCAAGTACTCACTCATCAAAGGAATGATTCAAAAGGTTCGAGTGATTATATGAAGGCACTAAGTAGCGTCCCTGTCAATCTTTTCTCATTCCCAGGTCACCAAACACTGAATTGTTTTCATGCCCCTCAGCATCTCATAGGGAAACCCAGAGGCACCCTTTAGCGTCTTTATATGACACATAGCTGAATTTGTTGTACCACGGGGTTAATGTTGGGAAATGGTTAAGCAACAAATCTACTTGGTCAGGTTTAGAAAAAAAGCAAATGTTTTGTCTTAAAATAAGTATGTAACAATAACATAAGGTGACGTAAAAACATCATATGACTTAACCCTTTGAAACCTTGATCGACTTTTTTTGTGCTTTTCTTGGTAAATGCCTTTCAAAATTATTTAAACCTTTCAACCCTGAGCAAATTGGTTAAAAAAAAAAAAGTGAAAAAGGCATTGAGCAAGAAATGTCCTGTAAATTGTAAGATTTTGTAGATTTAGATTAAAAACAAAAAATAAAACCTAAGGAAAAAATTCTAGAAAATTATTTTTATAATTACCATAATTGCTTATTTTAAATAAATTTTACAGAATCAGGATACATTTCTAAGCCTTTTTTTCCAGGTCATTTCTGTGGGGTTGTTTTTGCTATTTTTTTCAGTAATTTTACAAATTTCCGCAAATGTTTTGGTCATTCTACATAAATCGCTTGTTGCTTTGGAAATCAATCCAATTTGCTCAGTTGGGGTGCTAATTCATAGGATTTCATACAAACCATTCTATTTAAAACAAGATTGCATTAACTTTACAAAACGTGAAAACGTTCTGATGATAGTACTAGAGGGAAGGTTAGGGGCTCAGCTAAGTCAGGCTCAGGAAAACCCACTGAAAGTTTGACATCCACTGGCCCAGCAGAAGTTTAAAGATTTTGTAGGGACCAAAGTGTGTGGGTTGATAACACCATTTCTAAGACTCGGCCTCTGTGAGCAGGTGAAAACCAACATATAACATAATGTCCCTAAGCTGGTGTCTTTTGGACTCAGTGGGTGATTATTTAAGACGGAGGTTTTATGAACTGAAGGCAGCTTTTTCTGTGTTTTGCGGTGTAAATGTGGTCAGTGTTTGTGTGTCCAGAGCTGGTGTTGGATCACTGCAGGGACTGAGTGGGCTCAGTCCGTCTGCTCGCTCTGAATGTCAATGTATTCTAGCAGGCCCCGGGGAGCCAGCGGGGGTAATGCCGTTCACGCTTAATTGGGTGACAAATCCGACAAACATGATTGTAAACATCCTGAAAGGGATACCTTGACATTTTGATTTCAGTCTGCGGTTGGGTTTCATTGTTGCAGACAGTTGTTGTGTTGTTGCGGGGGTGAGTGGAGTTTCTCCATTATACCTCACTGAGCTGAAACTTGATTTCTGTGCATTGTCAAACCCCTTATAATTAAAGCAATCGCTGTTCAGGGAGGGAGAGAAATTTAAAGTTACACCCCCATGTTTTTTTGGTGAGCCCGTGTTTCCTAAACTTGCCCTCTTTCAGTGTATCCTTGTTTTTCCCAAAATGACTTTCAGTAAATCCTCCAGAGAAAAACTGAACTGTCTGTGTTTAGGTGAGTGTTTTACATGTCAGTGAAGTCGAGGCAGTGATAGAGGAACATTTTATTACAGCTGAAAAAAGGTCTCCTACTTACAAGAACTCTAAAACTTAACATTATTGCGAATGTGAAAGTTCACGCTTGACCTTAGAGCTATAATTGACAGCAATAAAAAATAATTCAAGCTGCATTTAATGGAGAATAGCATTAGTTCAAGAAGAGCAATTAAGTGCCTGTGTGTTTACATTGTTGCCAAGTCGCCATTAAATTGTTACGCACACGCTTGTAGATATTTCGTCATGGGCTTGTGTGTGTGCTGCCTACAGTAAATCACCTTGTATGAACATCACCTAAAGTTTGAACTTTGAAAAATGAAATTTAAAATATTTTAAAACCCTTTAATTTTAAGAATGTAAGGAACTGCAAAACACCCTGTTAAAAAAATAGATTTCTTCCTAATACTACTATTAGTATTTTTTTTTCCATTACTCAGTTCTGTTTACAGCTGCATCTCTGACTTTTTTTTATTTAACCCTTTGAAACACAAACACAAATATGACCTGAAAAAAATATATTAAAAAAATTAAAAATATAAAAAACAATAGCTAGTATTTTTTTTCCTACAACATAATTCTAAATATATAATTATAACAATTTAAATAAAAAAGGTTTTCTGTTTTTCTGTTTTTCCTAGCTTTTTTTAATTTTTTATAGATATAATTTTGTAATAATCCTCCCCCTTTTTTAAAACTAATTTTTAGGTCATTTTCTTGTCACCTTTCAATTATTTTTTGAAACTTTTTCCCCCATACTTTTTCTAAACCAGACTTGCTTGGGCCATTACTTTGAAACCTGATTTGCTCAGGTTTCAAAGCTTTAAATAACTTGTGAAAGGCACTGAAAGAAAACTTACATCAATCCACTTCTCATAGATTCAACTCTAGTTGCTGTGCAGATTTCTGAGAACTTCATAACATTTGAACCTTTTCCTCCAAATCTAACAGCGTAAGCACTTGTGATAAATGGTTGCGACTGAAAAAGTTTTAACTGGAGTGGTGTATGGCATCATATGTGAGCTGTAGGAACTACACGAGTCATACGGTAAGACTGCATTCCAAAAATGTAATTTGTCGTCTTGGGATGTTATATGTGCATACCAACTTTTGTACATGCAGGTGCAACCAGCTGCAGGATAGCTCCGTAGCAACTTTGTAGGGGGCGCTACTGAGGCATTTCCTGACACCCAAGCCCGGGGTCCTTAGAATATCAAATTTTACACAAGTTCTGATATGTGTGCAAAGTTTCATTAGTTTTTGAGTATGCCAGTGCAGCCCCTCACTAGGAGAAAACCATGAGTGTGTGACACCTACCTGCTTCATATGTTGTGGCGTGCGCCGTCATACTCCAGGTGCTGGACTTGCGACCTTTTGTTACCATGACAGCAAACTCATACATGGTGTTTGGTTTGAGGCCGGTGACGGTGTGGCTGAGTGCCGTGGTGTCTGCAGACTGGACACATCAGAAAGTTGTGGAGTTTAGATGTTGATGAAGGTTCTCAGTCATCCAGGTCATGGTATACTTAATAGCTGTTTCGTTGGTAACTGGACTAGTTTCATTATCTTGCAGACGTTTCGCCTCTCATTCAAGAAGCTTCTTCACTTCTAACCAACTGGAAGGGAGTGCAGGCTTTAAAACCAGTGTGTGCTACAGAGTCGTTAACGTCACATATGACTCTGACTCTGAGTTTCAGAGTTGTTAAGTCCACTTGTGAGTCGTTGACCCAAATCAGATTTGTGTGGGTCATTGGGGCTAGAAGGAGCCAAGAAGTCCAGTTGCCAACGTAACAGCATTTATGGATAGAATTTAAATGGTTTTAGAGTAAAACTGCAGGAAAATGTGAAGTTGTTTATCAAGACTAAAGCTGATGCTACCATTTCATATGTATAGCGGATATATTTAAGATAGATTTGCCTTTAAAGAAGACAATGAGGCAATATTACATGAACAAAGAGTTTCATAAAACTTAGAGAATGTGTCTGTCCTCCATCTTATTTCCTGTCTGTTGTGGAGACAGTCTGTCCTTGTCTTTGTACTTTAAAGATTACTTCGAAGACTTCAGTGTCAGTGAATATTAACAAGCAGCTGCTGCCTAAATTCAAATGTGTTTTCACTTTATGACCAGACTTCTGTTTGTCCTTGCAACACCAGGAAAATGTCTTAATTTTGAGTCTCTGATGAAAAAAAGAAAGAAGAAGAAATAACTTCTCCCTTCCTCCTCAGCTGCAGTTTATTAAGGTGAGCACACTGTCTGCCCTTGTATAGATTTCCTATCTCCTGTGTTTTTGAGTTCACAGTGTTGTTGAAGTTTCCTCTGAAATCCGGAAAGAAAAGAAATCTCAACAGGTGACAAGATCAGTGATGGATTTTTATCTTGTCTTCAATACAATCAAAATGATTCCTGGTTATGTTTTACTGCTAAGCTGTTTCTGTCAGCAGGGAGTCATTTTTTAAGAGATGTTTTGATCAATAAAATATTCTAAAAAAGACAGAAGCAACAAACACATAGAGTGCAGTGTTCCTCCAGTCTTCTTACACCCAGATTGCTGTTACTCTGCTTTGTAAAACTCCTTGATGCTCCATGATTATTGTTTACAGTTTCCATTTCGCTGTGCTGATGTTGTTACATTGCTGAGAGGAGGGAACACCTGCTTTAACTTAGCGCAGCCAGCACTGGAGGTGGCAGGTATGAAATTTTATCCCTATCAGCTGAGAAACGTTTGCTGTACTTGCACTTCTTGTTAAGACAGAGAGTTTATAAGATGAACTAGGGGGGCATGATAAACACATAACACCTGAATTTCATTGCAAGCAATAATTCCATCTCTTTCCGACAGCTTGTAAGTGATTAGCTTGTAAGAGAGCAATTGTGAGACAAAGTAATTGCTTTGCATGTCTCGTGTCTTATGCATTCCCAATCAGGACCAATGTCAAGAAAGATAAGTCTGATGTCAAGTCCAAAGTCAAGATAGGTAAGTTCCTAATCAATTACTATGTCAGGTAGGTCCAAAGGTGAATCCATGTTGTTTTTTTTAAGATTATTTTTGGGGGATTTTTCCCTTTTTTGATAGGACAGCTGTATAATGACAGGAAAGTTGTGAGAGAGAGGGGGAATGATGCGAGGCAAAGCGCCACATGCTGGAATCCAGGCCACTGCAAAGGCCTCGGCATATGGGGCGCACACTCTAGCAGGTGAGTTAGAAGCCGCCCCGCGAATCCATATTTTACACAGTGTTTAAAATCCTAAATAAAGAACAAGCCACAAGCCAAAATACATTGGGTGAATAAAAGGTCCGTCAGTGTACTGCAAGTGTTGAAGTTTTATCTTAAGACAGGTAATTCCAAAACCAAGTCTTAAATCAAGACAAGTAAAGTCCCAAGACAAAACAGGTCCCAAATCAAGTCCCAATTAAAGACAGGTCATTCCTGGGCCAAGTCTAGTCTGAAGTCAAGACTGGCAGATCTCAAGTCAAGTCACAATTGAAGATAGGTAAGTCCAAAGCGTAGCGACAAGTCATGATATTTTATTCCCAAATCATGCTCCATGTCAAAACAGGTAAGTCCCGAGTCCTGTCCAAATTTAATACAGGTAATTCCCAAGTCCAATCTCAAGTCAAGTCTAGTCCTAAGTCAACACCAGCAGGGCTCAAGTTAAATCCCCAGTCAAGACAGGTACGTCCAAAGTTTAGCAACAGAACAACATTTAGTTCCCGAGTCAAAACGTGTAAGTCCCAAATCCAGTCCCAATTAAAGAAATATAATTCCAAAGTTAAGTCTTAAGTCATGACAGGTAAGTCTAAAATAATGTCCCAATTTAAGACAGGTAATTTCTAATTCAAGTCCTAAGTCAAGACTGTTCAGTACCAAGGCAAGACCAAAACTATGAGGATAGTCAGGAATGTCGCCCAAGCTGTTTTTAATAGGTTTATTAATAGGCATGATTTTCAAGGTCTGGGTTCGGGGATATCATGTAATTCTGAGTAAAAAGTCCAAGTGAAGTCACAGGTCATAGAGTCAGGTCTTTTTTATTTTGTCAAGTCAGTTCTAAAGTCATCACATTCATGATTAAATTCTCAATCATATAACACATGACATCATGTCAGCATCTCTGACAGAAAAAATACTAACCTAAGAAGTGCTGCACATTAACATCATGGACTGACTCTGTGTGTTTACCTTGTACTTTCCGCTGGTGGAGTAGCTGGTCTTCCATTTGACGGAGTAGTACCGGACCTCAGACGCCTTCTGGTTCTTGGTCATGGAGTTGTCAGCCCAGGAGACACGGACTGAGTCTGAGGACAGAGCCACGGCTTGGACCCCCACCGGGGGGATCATGGGAGTGCTGGTGTCTGGCATGGGAGTGGGGTATTTATCAAAGAGATGGAAGAGGTCATCCTCAGATGGGTCAATGGGGTCTGAGGGGGGGTGTTAACAGTAACGGTTGTTTGGGGATAATTAATGAAATCATACAGTGTAATGAATGCGTGATAATGAAGATTTCATATATGCAGACAACAGTGGCACAAGCATATTCAGATTAATACAGGTTTGTTATGTGTTCATATGCACATGTGTAAAATAAATAAATACATAAGATGACATGCAAGTTTGGAAGTGACATGCAACAGGCAGCCATGTTTATTTAAAAGCAGGGAAGGAGGAAACAGAAGTGGATGGATGAGGAAGTGAAAAACAGGAGAGAGAAAAGGAGAGAAAAAGACATAAAGTAAGTAGACAGTGGGAGATAAAAAGTATCTATTACTTTAAACAGGAAGTGAAACCTCAAATCCACAGAGGGGCAAAACTTAAAGGTCAAAACAAACTTGGACATTTTAACATTTTTAGCAATTTTTGATTGCTATGCTGACTAGTGCGTTTTTATAACTGATAGAACTGATTGCTAGAGCTGTAGAACAAAAATAAAGTTTTAATAAACTGTATTCATTTAACCCTTGAGGATCTGGGCAAATTGGACAGATTTCTTTAAAAAAAAACATGGGAAAAGAGTAATGAGCAATGAAGAAGAAATTAACTTTTTTTTAAGTGGGGTTGTGTGGGGAGAGACCATCACATACAGCAGATGTCCCCCATCCATTTTCCAATTCACGGTAAAACTAAAGTGATTCACACTGGAAATTGTTTTTGTACCTTTAGTATACATGAGGTGCCAGAGTGCATAAAATAGCATAAAAATAGGGCTTGTTAATAAAAAAGCCCCCCAAAAGAGGTCCTAGCTAAGCCCCTCACATCCTAAAATCCTAGAAATGTCCCAAAGTCCTAGGAATGTCCTGAAATTTACAAAATGTCCTAAAATCTAAGAAATGTCCTCATCTCTGAGAAATGTCCTCAAATCCTGCGTCCTATAATCCTAGAAACATGCAGGGGGGCTGCTGCATTTAGCAAGTATAATATCCCCATAAAACCCAATTTTTCATAATAATTTAAGAATTCTGAACTATCCCTTTAATTCCTTTTTAAGAGTTAGCGTTTAAAAAAAAGAACAAAATCTGCCCAAATTTAAAATATGTGCCTTCCATCTGACACTATATTATTTTTCCAGCCATCACATCAGTTCAAACTGTTGGTTTCTGTGTACTTGAACAAATGAAACCCATCTGTGGATCTGTGGCTCAGCCAATCAGAGAGCAGACGCTGCCTTCACGTGCTTTCAGAAACACTGTGGATGTCAGCATGTTTCTGGAACCTTCTGTGAATCAAATCAGCATCAACATGTTGTTGAACTGCTTCACTGTGAACAGAAATAAATACAAAAGTATAAAACTTTACACCAATTATGTTTCTTGACATGCAGAGCTGTATAAGATATCAGTGTGACCTTTGAATGAAGAGTTGAAGGCTGCAGGAGCACCTGAAGGCAGCAGAATATGAAACAGATGCTAACAGAGCCGGAAAAAGGTAGAGATAAAGATATAAACACACATTAGCTGTGAACGCTGTTTTCTGGTTCACTGCAAAGTCACTGTCATGAATTTCAACTCAATCGTTATTTTTAGTTTAACGCAGTAGAAAAGCCTGCAGGGCAGCTGGAGATGATGATTTTTAATGCAGGATAAATTTCTGTGAAGTTTGTTACTGATTGTTTTCCTTTTTGTACCAAAATTTTACCAACTGGGTTTGCATAAGGGAAAAAAGATATAACAATTAAACTTAAAATGAACAATAGAATGCATAAATACTAAATAATATCAAAAAACAAGTCTGAATGTTGCTCTAGTTTCAGGAATGAGACCAAGAGAAGCTGATCTATGCCTGTCCCTCTGCACCTGTTTTTTGATTCTAACATCTAATTTTATCTCAGTGTCTTCTCACCCACACACACACAAATTTCAGAAGTGTAACTGGAACAAATCATGTCTAACGCTGCAGTTGAACAGACCGCTCAACCTCCCCATTGGCCCTAAAAACCTTCAAACTTTCTGGACTGTTGATAGGCCAAAGTGGGCTTAAGGTGCAAATGGGCTCTTTGTTGGTCACCATTTTAACAGCTGGTTCTCACTCTGAACTTGTCATATAGCGCTGCTCTGTCAGTGCTTTTGGTGTACAAGTGTCGTGCCAAAAGTCATCTTCCGCATCCAACCTTAATGCAGCTGGACTGCGTCAGATAAGAACGCAGTCAGACAGAACCGGTGTTGCTGTTATCATACGCTTGCGGGCAGCCGAACAGCACCAGGTTCCTCCACAACGAACGTGCACAGGTGACGTAACTTGAGAACGTGGCCAGACGGAACCTGTCACGTGTGCAAGACACACTGAAGGATAGCGTCAGGTAATAGCAATGCCAGTAACCACATAATATAAGGCGTGCAACTGTGCTTAGAGGGCACGTGGGTGGAAAGGTGGATGGGTCCCACAAACAACAAACTTTCATGCCTAAACCTAACCACTGTGACAGTGTGCACTATTGTATAAACATAAGGACCATGCTGCTTTCTGCATGCTGTGACATCAGGGCTGTGTCATCCTACCATGACATCATCCCACCACATGCTTTTGTTGACATCACCATAACTGCATTCGAGTGTAAACAGCTGACGTGGAAGGATACCTAAAACGTCATAGGTAGAAGCGGCCAAAAGGTCACTGACAGAGCCGCACCATGTGACGAGTTCACAGTAAGAACCTGTCAGGGTTAAAACTGGCCCTACAATGACCCGCTGACCCTGGTTGATTCTTGTTGTAACTAACAGATCCCTATCAGTGGTCTAGTTCTCCCCATAAAGGCCCCACTTACAGCCAAAGATCAGCTTGATGTCAGACCTCTTGCTGCCAATAATTGTTGAGCTATTCAAAGAGCTCCAGTGTTGTGCCCATTGTTGGGTCTTTCCCCAATTACCAGAAGAAAATGTTAGCACTGAACATTTCTCCAAACCACAACTATGTTACACTTGCACATTTCATATGTATCATATCAACATTTCTAAAGTGACGTAGTAGACTTTTTTGGTGCGTCACCTAGGTGAGATGCCAATGCTCAAGACCAACAAACAATGAAACCAAACCACGCCTACCTATGACGCTTTAGGTATCTTTCTGTGTCAGCTGTTTGCACTCCTGGATGCCATTACTGTGATGTCAACAAATGCACATGGTGGAATGAAGGAGCATGGTCCTTATGTTTACATGACAGCGCAGACTGTCACAATGGTTGGGATTAGGCAACAAGGTCACGGATGGTTAGGGTTAGGCAAAAGAGACACATGGTAAGGTGTAGGAAAAAACCCTTACATCCACACAGGCAGCAAACTCCACACTCCAAAATTCAGTTGTTTGTAGTACTTATCCACCTCCACCACCCCATCTTATTACGAGACCCTGTCCTTCAGCATTAAATGCGCACATGACCGGTTCTGTCTGGCCGCATTCTCAAGAGACACTGCCCGTTTGCGTTGCATGTGGATGCCCTGGGTACCTTAAAGCCATCCGCCTGCATACAAAAACAACGCCATCAGTTCTGTTCAACCGCATTCTGATCTGACACCATCCGTGCATGTTGCATGTGGACACTGAAGGTGGCGTTTGGCATCACACTCATACATCAAAAGCACTGACAGAGTGGCGGTATTTTTTACAAGTTCAGAGTAAAAACGGGTTGAAAAAGGGGCTGTAATGTTTGATTTCCCTCTAATTCCATACATTTGAAGAACATCAAACAGATCGTGGTCTTGACTGTCGGTGTGAGTTCATGTGAAGGCAGCATCAGTCCTGGGAGATGAAGGAGTCTCGTCCTGTTGTGTGTTCAGTCTAAACGAGACCACTGAGAGAATCAACACTGACACATAATGTGCTGCTGCTGAAGAGCGATGTACAGCTGCAGGCCAACAGAGAGAGAGAGAGTGAGAGAGATTGATGAAAGAGGGGTTTGGAGCTGCGGGGCAAGCTGCAGCGGGTGCTGTCGTGGTTTAACTGGTCGTCCAGCATCACAATAAAGCTTGGGTCAGGACAGAATACTGATGAGGACGGAGGACACGCCTCCTCTTCCACCTCCTCCTCCTCCACTGGACTCCTCCCTCTACTCTCTCCTCCTTCCCTTTCTTGTTTCCTTACTCTCTACATTCCATCTCTGTCTACTCACTATTCTCCTCTTTTACATATTTTGTTGCACTCTTCAGTTTTTGTGCTGCATATTTCCCTTTCTTCCTCCTCCCACCTCAATCCCGTTCTCCTCAGCTAACCTTCCACCTCTCCATCTGTCCTCCTTTTATTCCTCTTTCTATTACTTTTTCCATCACTTGCTCATCCACCAGACTTCCCCTGTGCTTTGCTTCCTCCCTTCTTTCTCCTTCCATTGTTTCATATTGCTCCCATCCCTCCTCCCGTCTCCCTCCTCCTCTCTCTCTGCGGTCCTCCAGTCCTTGATTAAATGGCGGCGTGGTGGTTGGTTGAGGATCAGTTCTGTCTCTGCAGTGTGTGGGCGGCGAGGCGAGGACGAGGCAGTATATTAACGAGGATCCCACCGTTAACGAGACGTTTTTTTAAAAGCTCTCGTAAAAAAAAACAAAAAAAAAAAAAAACAGCAGCCTGCCACCATAAAGTGACGGAGAGTTCAGCCTGTCCCGGCATGACAAGACAGAGAGAGTGTGTGTATCTGTGTGTGTGTCGCTGTTGATGACCTTGTCAGAACAGTAATGGGTTTAGTTTCTCTCAGCCCTCGGGGTCTCAGCTTATCAACTCCTGACTGTCACACCACAACTCCATGTGAGGATGTACATCTCTGGAAAACTATCCCTACAGATTTACGGATGTTTTCACATACTTCTACACAACTCCAGATGTTTTTGCATATCTCTACAGAACTTGAGACATGTCTACATATCTGGACAGAAATCCAGATGTGTATACATATCTCTTTAGGTCTACATATCCCTATTAAGTTCCAGATATGTTTACATATTCCGATATGAACTCCAGGCTACCTATTTTTACAGATTTCCAGATGTATTAATATCACTCTAAAGAACTCCAAATGTGTTTACATTTCTCCAGAGAGCTTCAGATGTGTCAAGATATCTCAATAGAACTCTGGATGTGTTCACATATTTCTAAAGAATTCCAAATGTCTTTCCATGTCTGTAGAACTTTAAATGTGTCTTGATATCTCAGTAGAACTTTAAATGTGTCTACATATCCTTATTAAATTCAATATATGTTTACATATACTTAAAGAACTCCAGATGTGTTTACATATTTCTACAAATCTCCAGATGTGTTTACAGCACTCCATAGAAATCCATATGTTTCTACATATCACAATAGAAAAACAGATGAGCTATCATGTTTCGATGGATCTCCAGATGTTTCTCTCTCTACAGAACTTCAAACCTGTTTAAATATCTCTATAGCATTCCAGATATGTTAACATCTTTCCACAAACTTCCAGATAGGTCTGCATCTCTCTAAAGAACTCCAAATGTGTCTACCTATCTTTATAGAACCCTGTATGTGTCTACCTATCTTTATAGAACCCCTTATGTGTCTTCTGCATATATGCAGAAGAGATCCAGATGCAGATAAGCTCCAGCATAGATCCAGATGTGTTTACATATCCCTAAAGAATTCCAGATGTATTAAATATTTCTACAGATCTCAAGATGTGTCTCCATATATCTACAGAACTCTAGATCACATCCTAATAGAAATCCAGATGAGCGAACATGTTTCCAAAGATCTCCAGATGTGCCTTCATATCTCTGAAGAATTCCAGATATGTTTAAGTGTCTCTACAGAACTTTAGATTTGTCTCAATATCTCAATAGAACCTCAAATGTGTTGACACATCCCTATAGAATTCCAGGTGTTTCTAGATATTTCACAGAACTCCAAATGTGTTTACATCACTCTATAGAACTCCAGATGTCTACATATGTCTATTGAATTTCAGATGTGTTAAAATAGTTCGACAGATGTCCAGATGTGTCTACATATCTCCACAGAACTCAAGATGCATTAACATATATATGTCTACAGACCTCCAGATGTTATTACATATCTTGATAAATCTCCAGATGTAAAAAGACATTTTAATAGAAATCCAGATGTGTCCAGATGTAAGCTCTATGTCTTGATAGAACTCCAAATGTGTAGAATTGCTGTAGAATCCCAGATATTTCTACATATTATTGCAGATCTCCAGATATGTTTACATCACTCTGTAGAACTCAAGATGTGTTTACACATCTCTATTGAATTCCAGATGTGATAACATATGTCAACAGATGTCCAGATGTGTCTACATATATCTATATAACTACAATTGTGCCCAGATATTTTAGTAGAACTCCTGATGTGTCTAAATACCTCCATAGAACTCCAGATGTGTTAATGTATTTCTTAATTACTCCAGATGTGTTGAAATATCTCTACAGAACTCCATATGTGTTAACATAGTTTTAAAGAGCTCCAGTTCTGTTAACATTTCTACAGAGCTCCAGATATGTCTATATATTGTTCTAAAGCTCCAGATGTTTTGTCTATAGCAGTGCTTCTCAGGGTTGTGACCTGGGACGGGTCAGCGCAGTTTTGGAACCAGGCGACACAGACGTTATCTGATAAGAACCAATCATCCTTCCAGCCTCAGATCAGATTTACCGCCTATAGAACACTGAGCTAACCAGGAAATCAGCGTTCTTTTTTGAAGTTGAATGAAATGTATGAACTCACTTGAAATTACTTCATCAAAGAACAATGTAAGAAAGCCATATCAGACTCAAAGCGGATTATTTTTCATAATTCTCTCGACATGTCTGGAGGGAATCTTTGAAAGCAGACTCAGTCTGGTCAGCAGCAAAACTTTAATCCATCTGACATCACTTAGTCTGATCCCGCTGCTGCTTTGTGTAAACACAGAATGTCATAAAGTGCTTTGGAAAAAGCTTCTTCTTTATAAATCTCGACAAGTATATGCGTTTTTAATGCATCTATGTAAACATCTCTTGAAAACTCTATTATGACTGTAGGAGATTCATAAATCTGTGTGGCTATAGATGCCTGTGTCCCCATGTATTTTACTTTATTTCTGCATTATACATCTCTCCCTCTGTCTCCTTCTCTCGATTCTCATGCCCTCTTTTTCTCCTTGTTGATGTCTTTTGTCTCCCTGCCGTCACTTGTTTCTCTTTTTATGTTTCCCTCAAAGTCCATCAAATCTCTCTCTCTGTCCCTCTCTCCCTTCTTCCTTCCTCTCTTAAAGAAATCTCAATCAAAGACAACGAGCGTGAGCTAAAAATAATCTTTTTTTGGATAAGTTTCCAGGTAGCACCACCGCAAAAACATCCTGTAATGAAGGTTAAAAAACTGAGGTGAGCCGAGTGGTCTGTGCTGCTGGTTTTTCTGGTGACTATCATCGCATCAAACCTCAGAAATGTGGCATTTTTATGAGAGTAATAAAGGATTTATGTCAGCCACAGGCTGCTGGGTGAGCAGAGGAGGGCCGGCTGTTTAATTCATAAGATGAAACTTGGCTGAGAGTTGGATACGTTTCATTTATCTCACTTCTGCAGCCCATCTTCTGCAGGAAGAGCTAATGAGTCTCTCACTCACAGACACACAAACACATACTGTAATGAGTGTAAGCCATCACACACAGCCTATATAAATAGATACACACATACCTACGATTCATACATGTTACACACACACACACACACACACACACACACACACACACACACACACACACACACAGACAACTGGGAGTGATGTGTGAACGTTTTCCTCAGAATGAATATTGCAAGACTTGGTGCTGCTGGATTCTGATTGAGGCCTAACTGCGTACTTTAAAATCCATTCTCCTGAATCACAACTACGAGTACAAAAGTCCTCATCAATATTAACTCAAACTCAGCTGGGACAGACCCAGACATCAAACTAAGACATTGATATTTAGGAAACCAGCTACCTCTACTGCTACATTTGCTAACACTGCTGCTACTACTGCTATTAGTAACCCCTTGAAACACGAGCATATTGGCTTAACCTCTTTCAAAAGCACAGGAGGAAGGCAATGAGCAACTACAGAAATTACCCAAAATTTGCAAGAAATTAACAAAAGTTATCAAGAAAGAAATTACCAAGATATTAGCACACAAAAAGAAAAATAAATTGGTAAAATATAACAACATAATAATAACAAACAACACAAATACTACAAGGAAATTGCTTGAAAAAGTGCTTAAAATGTAAATGTAACTAAATGTAAATATCTAATTATAATTCAATAAAAAATATTTTTCTAAAATTATTATTTTCATTTTGTCAATTGTAAGACAAAGGATAGTACAATGACAGAACAAACAAAAATATTATAAGTGTTGATTTGGTGTGTGTGTGTGTGTGTGTGTGTGTGTATGTGTGTGTGTTCTCATTTATTGTTTACGGCATTTGTGCCGTGATCATTTAAAGAAAAGCAGAGTTTGATTGCAGCAGCGAGACGAGCAGAGATAAGCTTGTGATGGATTAAAGAGTAAGAAACTAAGAAATGAAAGAAGGGAAAATAAAAGAAAATGAAAAATAATAAATTAAATAATAAAATAAAACAATCATTTTTAACATAATAATTACAATACAATACAACAACAATAAAAATTTTCAGTTCACTCTCTTGTCAGGTTTTCCTCGTGTCTTGCGATTTAAGGCATCTCGTTACCTATTTAGACACATTTTCAAGAGAAATCATACCAGTTTGCTTGGGTTTCAAAGCTTTAAACTCTTCTGAAAGGCACCCAAACATAACACAAGAAACTGACGTCTACCGTTTGATGATACTGCCGATGTTTAGTTCTGTGTAAAACTGCAAAGCCATCCTAAAGAAGGGACTTTGTAACAGCCCTGTGGTGCCATCTCTGAGTGCAAAGGGCTTTAGACGAAGGATGGAGACACACTTGCTTTTTAATAATGCATTCATGTCGACAACCTGCTGCTTTGTTAATAGAACTGTTCACAAACTTGCCAATGTACTCTGCATGTTACTGTAGGATTTCAAAGGGCACACCAGATCATACACTCTGACAGGTTCTGATATTGTTTGTTTTTTTTCTATTATAAACTGTAAGCAATTACTTTTAATCTTCAGTCAATCTCCTACAGTAAAATACTGTTTTCATGTAAAATGCTTTGGTACTGTACTTGAAGCAACAGGACGGAGGTCCTAAAAAGTCTGCTGCTGATGGAAATGACAGGACACTACAGTATTTTTTGGAAACAGGGTGTTGCATGGAGAATTTGGAACTCGGTCAGAAGTTTAATTTAATGTTAGTCTTGTTATTTTAAAATTAGGCTCCTGCTTTTTGTCTCTCAGTCAGTTTTCTGTGAAATAAATTACCATCAACTCCCGAGGGACTTCAGAAATTGTCATTTGGACAGCAGTTTTTCCTGCACATTTCGGAGGACATCTGCTACACATCAACAAGACCTGCTTCATCAACACTGATGGGTCTTGCATCTACAAATTAGACGGTTAATCTTGTTCACTTTACTTAGAATGTTTGATATCAAACTGACGCTCAACAGGCTGTCTAACTAGTTTCAATGATTCATTATCAGTGAGAAGAAGAACTCAATTAGCCTATTTTGTGGGCATTTTTTGTTGTTATTTTGGTAACGTTGACGTAATGGTCTGCATCTGAGAACTGATATTCTTGTTAACCCAATAATTAAGCACAAAGAGACCAGCATCGGCAGAGGGAGGCAGCACTAAATCAGAGCATAAGCCTACTGGAATATTTTCACATCTAGCCCTGTGGTTAACAGAGAGATATGCTGCTTTCATTTTTATGGTAACAGACTGTGAAAATGTTAAAGAGCATGAATACTGTAAAATAACAGTATATTGCTCGAGTCTGTGCTGCCAGTGTTTTAATGTATATTATAGAAATACTGTAATATTTCTGTTTTACGGCAATAGGTTGTGAAGTCATTTCACAGTATGAATTGTATAAAATTACAGTATATTGCTGGCATCTGTGCTGCTGGCTCTTTACTATTATTTTACAGTAAAATTATTTACAGTGATATTGTCGTACACTGTACATAAGGCCCCTAAATCAAGCAGTTTGTTATGCCATCACCATGCTGCCTCTAATGTTCATGTGCGTATCGCATCTGGCAGACACATATTGTTGATTTTTGAGGACCTGCACAAGCAACGCTACAATAGGAAGTGGAATCTGCAGGGCAGCCACTATACGCATGCAAATATGTAGTTAAAAGCAAGTATAACTCTGGGTTAACTCCCTTAGGACCCTTCTTTCTGATCCCACCCTGCGCCTGAGTGCACCACGCTCCTGACGTACTGGGCTGCACGCACGTGTTGCCGTGTTCACAATAATAGAGCCTGCGTTGTCGTCTTGTTCACACACAGCAGCAACAAACCACGCACTTGTGGAGGTAAAGAGATAAAAGAGACGCTGTGTGCTGAGAAAGTACCAGCAGCTGCTGATCCCGAGGACAGACAGGATGGACATCTGAAACACGATGCATCATTGATAGCGTGTTGAATAAAACATCACGCAGTAAATGGTAATAAGCTCCTACTTTCTCCTGTATGTTTAAAAATTTCTCTCTCCACTTTTCAGCAGCAGCAGCTCATACTGCTGTTGCTGCTGGTGCCTGATAAAATACACTATGTCCACTACTCTGTTCTGAGATGTGTGTGTGTGTGTGTGTTTATTTAGATTGATCTGCTTTTGTTTTTGTCTTAATTCTTGTTTGATTAGTCAAAGGGATGTATGGTGCATATTGGGGCAGAATTTAGGAATATTAATGTTTAAAATCAACTTTATTTATCAATTAAAAAGAGGGAGGTAGGATTTGTTAGGTATTCACTTTCTCCTACTCCTTTTTGGACATGAAACACTTTCATTTGTTTACTGACTATTTCCGATGGGCATTCTGGTGTTTTGTTTTTTTTTTTTCTTGTATTTAATTATTTTGTCCTCCTATTTTATTTGTCATGTTCGAAATAAAAGACACTAATCTCTGTTAATGAAAGTACTGTGGTCTCATCACTGTCACACTCCCAGCAGTCACAGCACATTACACTTTCAATTTTAAGCTGTGACACTGACACAACCGTCATGTACTGGACTGATTCGTAACATGTTATTATATCTTCTACATATCATATTGTGTGTGAACAGATCAGCAGTGTGCTGTAAAAACAGGATTACTGTGATTATCAGTGTGTGATTGTACCTGTCAGAGATCGAGTGACAGCGCTCTCATACAGAGGGACTCCTTCGCCGGCGTTATTGAACGCCTTCAGGGAAATCACGTAGTGTGAGCTTGGCTCTGAGAGAGAGACACAGAGAGAAAAATAGATAAAAGGTCATTTTAAATCACATTCAGCATATACAGCAAAGTATATTATCATTTTAACCCTTTGAAACCTGAGCAAATTGGCTTGAATTCTTCTCTTCATGGGAAGAAGGCGATGAGCAACAAGAAGCAATGATCCAAAAATTAGCAAGAAATTAGTGAAAAAAAAAAAAAAAAAAAAAAACAAGAAAATTAGCAAAAAAGTGGATAAATAAAATAAAATTAAAAAAAGTAAATTAAATCAAAATAAAATTATACTTTGTAACATAATTTTAAAATATAGTTATGATAATAATGCATATATATTTTTTCCTATTTTAATTTTTCCCTTGACATTTTTTCCCTAGATTTTTTAAAAATTATTTTGTTGGTATCTATTAATTTCTTGCAATTTGCGTGACATTTCTTTTTTCCCATATTTATGAAAGTAATCGCACCAATTTGTGCAATTGTGTTTTTGTGAAGTCAAAGACAATTTTCCAGATTTTGGACAAATAAAGATCTAATAATCTAATCATCAAGTTCTCAACGGGCCGAAGAAATTACAACCAGATAAGCACCGACCTGTGTGAGCTGAAACGTGAACCCAGCTCGTCTGAGAGTATCACATAAAATACTGAACCAGCGCCCAACCTGTCCAAAAACCACTAGTCAGCTTCTAATACCCAACATAAACAGGGATCTATAGCAAGTCACAGGTGTCTCCAGATGAAAATGGAGCAGCTCAGTGGATCACTGACCCTCCACAGTGGATTTCCAAGCCAGAGAACAGAGTGTGGCAGCTGTCCGTTGCTGAAATGCTCGAGCCCTACCCGGCCAATCAGCGCACATTTTTAGTCCAAACCCGGCCTGACCCATTGGGCTATTCAGGAGCTGTGCTCATTATGTAACAGTAACATCCCGACACACTTCAGACATGTCAAAGTGTGTTACAAAATCCACACACTTTGCCTGTATCAAATTAATGTAAACACGATTTGTTTCTGAAAATCCATTTTTTTAACACCCCAGGAAAATTCTGAAAATCGATCCATGTTTTCAAACTGTCAGGAAGCTGGTTCCATTACTTAATAAAAGAAAAGGCAGACTGTGACTGTGACAGATTCTACACTCTCCACCAGCAGCTGATCTTGAGATTCTGATGATTTGCTCAGAGCAAAGCTGGAAGAAGCTTTTCAGCGGTGGAGCTGCAGCACGCTTCTTCTTTCTGTATGCTTCAGCAATTACAATTATTTAAGTGATTAAAATGGAAACAAAGGTAAAAAGTTAACAAGGTTTTACTTTGATGTTATTATAATTTATCATATAAGCAACATTAACACTTTGAAACCTGAAAAACCCTCGCCCAATAAAATGAGCAAACAACTGAGAAAATGTTACAAGAAAACTACCTGGAAAAAAGTGAATAATAATAATAATAATAATAATAGTAATAATAATAATAATCTATTATGCCTGTAACATCATTTTAAATGTACAACAATTATATTTATTAGTATATATTTCCCCCTAGTTTTTTTATTCTAATAATTCTCTTCTCTCTTCACTTTCTCAGTTTTCACCTTTTATAAATTTCTTGTATTTTGTGTGACATGTCTTGCCAAATTGCCAGTTGCCTGTATTGCCTTTAATGCCTTTTTTGTTTTTGAAAGAAATCAAAACAATTTGCTCACAATTCAGAGGTTTAAATGCTTTGAAAGGCTTCTGAATACAGCAGTTGACGATCCAGGTTTGGCAGGGTTTTAAACAATATAATAAATCATTATTTATGTGGAGTGATTTGTATTGGCTGGTTGTTACTGGAATCATTATGTTCCTCCAAACAATAAATGATGTCAGGAGATCTGACTGGACATGTTCATACAATCATAAATAAATCATGTTGGACGACTGTGGTGGACTTTCTCTTCTGTCCTGAACTGACTTGAAAGCAGCACATGCACCTGAACACATGATGACTGTAGACGTATAAAGTGACAGTCATGTGGCGGCTCTTCCTGCCGCCACTCGCCGCTCTTGATGTGATGCCGCATGTTCCCTCCATGTAGCGTCAAACCATGGCGTCAGTTAAACAAACACGCTTGGCTCCGCTCCCCAGACGCCTCACCGCGTGAATTAATGATCACTATGAATTATAAATGTCGTGTACATATGTGCACTCGCTCCCATGTGTGCATGCAACACAGCGGCAGGATTTTATTTTTTCATTACTCCTCCATTATGAGACCTGAGGCGGAAGTTTTCATCCGCGTATAAAAGCTCGCCCAATTTGTTATTGTCTTCTCTGGCATGCAGATTGCTTGTTGTGGTCGCTGGGGAGGATGTTTTCTCTTATTCTTCCTTTCACAATTAGATTTCCACCTCAAGCTGCTTTCTTATTAAATTCCTTTAAATTATTGATTGTAATTAAATGGGGATTTCATCATCATAATGAATTAGTGGAGCAGGGAGGGACTGTGTCAATATTGGCACTTTGTTGTCGGCAGGAGCTGCTGGATTTATGGGGGGGTGGAAATATTAAATATTTGGGCTTGATAAGTACATTGGGAGTGTAAATTCGTGGAGTGATGTATTATTTTGGTGCTGATAAGACAGAACGTGAGAAAAAGCTTTTGGCTGTGATGGAAAAGTACATCAGTGATAATATATATATATATATATATATATATATATATATATATATATATATATATATATATATATATTTGTACTTTTTCAGGTCACGTTCTTGATTGTTTTTGGATTTTTTTTAACTTTTTTTTTTCTTATCTTTTTCTTTTCGTCTTTAATTTCTAGTTAATTGTTTGTGCCATGTCTTATTAAGTTACTCATTGCATTCTCCCCATGTTTTTGAAACAAATTAAACCCTTTGCATAGGTTTCAAAGGGTTAACTTGTCTGCAATTCCTAAAATGAGAGGACTTGGCCCCTATCCACATCTTTGAGACCTGACTGATTCTTTTGTTATTTGTTATTTTGTTGTTATTTTATTTTGTTCTTTTGTCATTTAAGCGACCTTGTGCAGCTTATTTCCCACACTCACAGTGATACATCATTTGCAGTATTTTCAGACTTATGAAAGCTTCAGCCGACAAGTTTTATGAAAATAACTTTTGGTATATTTACTTACGTTTTTTTTTTCTTCACAGATTATCTGCCGCATGTACTACTGTGTGGATGTAGTGACAGTTTTAGCAAATATGGCAAAAAGTTATTTTCATAAGAGGTAAGAGTTTTCAATTCAATGTGACCACCTCCACCAGTATTTAATTCCAGACAACGTGAAGTTGGCTTTAGAACAGAATTAAGTTGGGGAATAAAAAAGTCAGAATGTGTTAATAATTTCGTTGGAAAGAACTAGGTTAAGTGGTAGTAATTATAGGACACATGAGCTCAGTATTTCTGAAATACTGACTGCTCTGCTGCCAAATGTAAGACTTGACCCAAGACCAAAAACGTTTTTGCTTTATTTCACCCATTACTGAGCCCTTTTCCAACTAAATAATCATGTGCATGTGGGTTTTTCAAACACAGGAAAACCTGCTATAAATGGGCTATAGCCAGCGTTCTCATTGCCAGTACAGAAGAGCTGTGTACACAACTCTGCAGCAGAAAAAGAATGCCGTTGTGTGTGTGTGTGTGTGTGTGTGTGTGTGTGTGTGTGTGTGTGTTGTTTTTGGTGGGTCTTTAATGTGTTTACAGTGGTTATTTCTCTTTTTAAATATCTTACTTATTCAGTCTGTTTTTTAAACTTGGTGCAGACTAATGAAGATTCATGTTTAACCGCTGCTTAGGAGAAGACAGACAGTATTTTGTGGTGGTCATCGCATCTTGCCAGTTAAGGAGCTGAAAGTGCATTCACCCAAGTGTTCTGTATCCATCAATGTTGATCAGACCCGGAGGTGGTAAATACCCATGACTACTCAAAGTCATTTGACCCTAAGCATGAATGTCAGTATTTATATTCCCATTATATTAAAAGCCAGTGTTTGTTAGTGGTTTCTTTTTTTGTCCCGTGGGAATGTGTGGCTTCTGTCTCTAATTGCACTCCCACTCAGATTTCTTGTAACACACACAAAGGTTAAATATGATGACTGTATTTTTTCACATTTAGCGGCGTCTAGAGAGCTAATAAAAATGATTCCTATCCATCAGACAGACCTCCTGGTCAAGCGAGGAATGCACTTACTGTAATTGCAGCAGATCTGCGACTCTGTGGTCACTTTTTTTTAACCGTTGTAAACTTGAACGACATCAGTTTTCTTGCAGATCAGACACCTGTCACAGGCATTTAAACCTTTAAAATGTGAGCAAATTAGTTTGATTTTTTTTCAAAAACATGGGTAAAAAAGGTAATTAGCAACTTGGCTGGAAATGACTGGCAGATTGCACAAAAATTAAAGAATTTAATGAGAAAATGACCTGAGAATTAGCTAAGGAGTGAGAAAGACAGAAAATCATTTGAAAATCATCTATTAACTTACTTTAATTTTGCACGTTTTACAAATCATTTCAAGTTTTGTTCTTTAACTTTTTAATATATTTTTATTATTTGTTATACTATTACTTACTATTATTATTTTATTATTTGTTATTTTCTTTGTTTGTTGTAAGTTGCTTTTGTTATGTTCAGGCACCTATCACAAGCATATAAACCTTTGAAACTTGAACAAATTGATTTAGTTTCTTTTGAAAACACGAGTGAAAAGGCAACGAGCAACTTGGCAAGAGATGTCCTGAAAATTGCAAGAAATTAAGAAAAGCTGACAAAAAATGAACTGAAAATTAGTTTAATTTAAAAACACAAAAAGCAGAGAGAAAAATCTTAGAAAATAACTTATAAAATTAAATAATTAAATAATAAATTATTTAATTATAATCAATATGTGAAGTTACTAACATTTACATTTTTGCAACTTCCTCTTTTTTGTTTTTATTTATTTTTTAATTTTACCAGTCATCTTTGTATGTGTGTGCATGCATTCATTTTCAGGTAATCTTCTTGTAATTTTTTACTAATTCCTTGTAATCCTATTTGTGGGTAATTTCTTTTAAATTGTTCACTGCTTTACATGTTTTTGATTTGAGATTAATTTGCTCAGGATTCAAGGGGTTAAGCTGCTCATTTTTTAAGGATTTAAGACAATGTGCTCAGGTTTTAAGGAGTTAAACAATAATGTGGCATGTAAATGTTTGTGTATGTACAGGCTTCATATAAATTGTTTTGTCAGAACAACAGCTAGGCTAGCTGTTCCCCCTAAAAGCTTAGCACAAAGTCTGAAAACATAGATCTCTGGCTGAGTCCACTGTTTCTGTTTCCTCTAGCCCTCCCGTCCTCACCTAGGTTTTCGATGGAGTAGTATCTCTGCTTGCTGTCCACCCGGACCGTCTCGGCGTAGGGACTCCCCACTCCGTATCCGATGATGTAACCTCGCACGAGGATGTTTGGGCTGAGTGGTGGAGTCCAGGACATGATGATGCTGTTGGGCAGCGGCCTGACGTGCAGAGAGCTCGGCTGGTCGGGCACCTGACTCTCTGCGAGAGCACAAACAATAAAATGTCACACTAAAGACAACTGTAGGTGGTGGACAGTATATCTGCAGTCCTGACTACGTCCCTGACCTTCCAAAATCTCCAAAGCTCACTCTGTCAGCAGCAGCAGTAGCAGGTGCTCAGAGCAGCCGCAGCTAACAGATGCTAACCCTGTTAGCTGTGTATTAAGCCCTAATAAGCCTTGACACTTTGTGTTATCTTTCAGCATCAGACTGGATCAGATTAGCATGCTCTGGGTCCTCCGGGGGAGACGCTTCATATCACTTTATTGAGTGATAATCCATTGAAATCAGATTTCAGTCTCCTTCTGTCCCGGCCTGGAAACACAGTTAGCATGGATGTGTTTTTTGTTGTTGTTTTTTTGTTTCATCTCAGCTGTTTCCTGCTGAACAGGACATATTCCCCCTGAGATTCAGCCTGAAGTCAACTTTTCTAATTATCCTGCTTGAATTATTAGGCAACTAACCCAAGAGCTGCCAGCCTGCCTACTTCTTTCTTCCTTAATTCTTTCTTTCTTTCTTTCTTCCTTCCTTCTTTATAGAAAAAATAAATTATTTGTTTTAACTTGATAAAGTAAGTGTTTGGGCTGCCTTAAATTTGTAAGTTCATCTTCATCATCTTCTTTTGTAAAACTGAACGATTTTGAGTATAAAATGGTATGCTGTCCTCTATATTTTGGAACATGTCCCTCCAACAGTGGCAATTACAAGATCTTATCTGGTAATTAAAAGAAAAGGTGTCATTTTTTTATTTTTATTTTTATTTTTATTTTTTTATTCAGTGGATGCAGTGCACTTCCATAGCATCTAACCAAAATTGACTTCAAGATAAGGGAATTGGGAGTGCAAAACTATTTTCCAGGTTTTGGGACTCACTGCTGCACTGCTTTAGTTCTACGGCCATTAGACATCACATCTCACAATTAACATAATGGGTCTAATAGCTGTTTGCACTAACAACCTTTGTGGTGGTATTTTGGCAGACAGTCTCTGCCACTTTCATTCCATCTCAAAAGAAGTCAGGGAACACAGAGTTTCTGCTCTTTCATTTGAAGAGAAAAGCAAAGATAGGAAATCGATGAGTCTTTATGCTATAGACATTGAATTTTGGGGGGACATTAAAAAAAAACATTTCAGTGACTGTGATAACAGTAAGCCTGTCTACTGCACACTGTGATCTTACATTTATTAAATGTTTAGATACTGCTTATCAATATTTAATAAGGGAGTGTAAGTACAGTTTTTACTTCTGTTACTTTTTTAATATCTTCCATTAGTTGTGTCTTGATGATGCACATAAAAAAATCAGGAAAATGAAACTATTAATTTTCATACTTTAAATCTCTGAGCCCTGAGCCATATTTGACCATATTTGGGCTGCCTGATTTATTGTGTAATTGGGCTTGTATAACATCATCCCTGTGAGGCACAGTCAAGCCCACTTTGTGTGTACGGCATTACTTATGCCATCGTCAAAACAGTTTCTGTCTGCAGTGAGGCCATATAACAAGATCTGCACTCCAGCGAGGGCACTGAGCGACCTGGCTGGTCTGCCTGCAGGGCACACAGGAACCTCTGATGGGTCAAAAGACTCTTGCATAGCATTTACATGGAAACAAATATGGCTATTAGCATCAAAGCCAGCAATGATAAATGATCAATTATGAACAAAAAGACAATCAATATCGGTTCTACATGTATGAATTTACTGTGCAAAGTCCCTGAAGAGTTGCACGAGTTCCAGGCTGGATAGCTTCAGTAAGGGCTACAATTGCACCAAGAGTGGCACTGAAACAGTTCAGTTGCTAGCTTCCAGCAGTAAAAAAAAAAAGCGAGGAGCTACGATTCATGATTCAAACTTTATGATATTATTCATAAACTACGCACATTTTTTGCCACATGCGACGAGCTCCGAGTCTTAAAAGGAAGAAATAATTAAGCGTGTGGTTCTTCCTACTCCTTTTTGAACATGTAGTATTTAGATGGGTATTTTTTTATTGAGATTTACAAGTTTTGTAAAGGCTCTTTTTTGTCTTTTTGTTTTTGTTCATTAGGCTTGTTTGCATTTATTTGTCTTTTTTTTACATGTTTAAAATAAAGATTCATTCATTCAACAATTACCCTTGAACACCTTCCTTCTCTTTTCCTTTCCCTCTCTTTAATGTCCCCCTCCTTCCGACCTTTTCTTGCTTCCTCCTCTCTCCTCCCTCCTCCCTCCTCTCCTCTCCTGAGGCGAATCTCCCCTCCATCTATCCGTCTCTGCCCTAAAGTGCTTAAATATTTATGTGTGTGTAGAGACAGTGGAGGTATTTACATGCTGTTGTACAGATCACTGCTATCACTCTCTCCCTCTCTCTCTCTGTTCTTACCGTCCAGGTCGTTCTCCGGCGTCTCAGCAGTATACCAGTCACTGGCCGGCCCTGTTCCGTTGGCTGTCATGGCTGCTACCTGGAAACTGTACTGACTGCCTTTCTCCAGACCTACAGAGACAGAGAGAGAGAGAAATAGCGATGTACAATGTTATTGTAAGTGACATTTAGCTACATAAATCGTTGTGCGTGACTCCACAGGTGTCCACTGCCATATATATATATATATATATATATATATATATATATATATGTTCATGTGGTTACTATAGCAACAGCTATAATAATAATAATAACGACATAATAGTTGTACTAAAGTGGTTTCGCTTGTATAACACGCCTACATGGCCTTTACTTGGAAATAATGACAGTTAGTGTGGAGGCTACAATAGAAATCAAGATGCTAAAGTTTTTCATGGAAACCCACCTACTCTTGTATTCTTAATTTTTATCCCTTTTTCTCAAACTGTTTATGCTTTTCTTTGTCAGTTGTATTCAAACACTTTTTTTCATTTAGTGGTGAACTGTAGAGCTCACAGAAGCATGGTTTTCACACAGAGGTTTCCTGTTTGAACCCACAGACCTTTAGCTCTGATTGTGTGCTGAAAAAAGAAGCATCAGAGCAAACAAACAGATGTTTATTTCTTATAACTGGATGCCATTAGCCTTGTCACTTTGGAGCATAGTGTAAAATAAAAAGTAAATTAAAGTGTTAATAAAGGTTTAATGTGCTACCCTTTAATCTTAGCAGTGAAGCTGTTATTTATTGGAACTCAGTTTCTTATTCTCAGACAGTAAAAAGGAGTGATTACTGCTGACAGCCGGGCTTGCG
This sequence comes from Plectropomus leopardus, assembly GCF_008729295.1. Classification (NCBI taxonomy): domain Eukaryota; kingdom Metazoa; phylum Chordata; class Actinopteri; order Perciformes; family Serranidae; genus Plectropomus; species Plectropomus leopardus. Next base: position 3,297,405 of record NC_056482.1, on the reverse strand, counting down.
GTGGGAAGATCAGATCCAACACACACACACACACACAAAACACACACAAAAACACCTGCCACTGGGGAATTAATTCCTGTGTGGACAGACATATGAAGATAACTATCAGTGGGAAATAATGAAAAGGAAGATCAGTTTCATTCAAATCCTGCAAAGCTCAAATTGAAATAATAGCTGGTGGCAGTATGAACGCAGACACACACACACACACACACACACACACACACACACACACACACAATCTCTTTCTCAAACACACACACACATGCACGCAAGCAGATGTAAACTCATACAAATGCAGATTTTCTTTCACAGAGCAAAAAAATACACAACATTATACATGCAGAAAAACCAAATCTGACACAAGCTGACAGAAGTCCACTCTAACCCACCCACACACTCATCTCTCTCTCTCTCTCTCACACACACACACACACACACACACACACACACACACACTGAACTACAATCTGGTTAAATTTAGGCAGATTTTGAGAAACTAGGTCCTTTTTGTAGCTTGGTTCAACTAATCAGACTGAATGTCAAAACAAAGATCCCAGTTTCATCTGTTGTATTCAAAAGAAAATGAGGACAAACGTTAAAGGAAGATTGTGGTAATATTCCATTTTTTACTGTTACAAATCTCACCTGTGAACAGGTACCAGAAGTTGTTGGGTTCGATGGCCTCCTGGTCTCCCCGGCGGCCCGTCTTCCTGTATTTGATCTTGTAGGCAGAGATGAGTCCATTCTGAGCACTGCGCGGAGGCGGCTGCCACGACACCTTGATGCTCTGAACGACAAGAAAGATGGAGAAAAACAATAAGTAAACTAATCAAGCTGCCAAAAATCCTCTGCCTGAGGGCAGGGACTCAGTGTGAAACAATGGGTCCTTGGACAGAAGTGAAAGGGCCTCCTGCTACATGGCAGGGAGACTGAAAGAGACACAAAGCACAAATGTTTTGTTTGCTGTCAAGCTCGTTTGTATCTCTGTAGTTATTTGTCTTTTTTCAGTAATTTAGCTTCTCTTTTTTGACGTTTTGCCTCATTTTGTGATCATTTTGCATCTTGTCAAAGTTGTTTTGTCTCCTTGTGGTCATTGTGTGTTTTCTTGTGGTTGGTTTACATCTCACTGTAGTCTGTTTGCATCTCTTTATGTCCATCTTGCATCTCTTTGTTGTTTTGCAATCTTTTTGTAGTAGTTTTGCCTCTTTGTGGTCATTGTGTGTTTCCTTGTGGTTGGTTTGCATCTCACTGCATTTTTGTATCTGCATCTATATGGGTCAATTTTGCATCCCTTAGAAATTGTTTTGCATCTCTTTGTAGTTGTTTTGCATGCCTTTTTAGTTGTTTTGTTTTATAGGTGTATTCCATGTCTTTGGGTTATATTACATCTCATTTTGTTTCGCACCTTTTTTGGTCAATCTTGAAGTTGTTTTGCATCTCTCTGTAGTTGTGTCAGCTTGTGTATTTATTTTTCGTGTATTTGTATATATAAATCTCTTTGTGGTCATTTTGCCCCTGTAGTTTTTAAGTATGTCTTAATTGTCATTCTGTGTATCTTTGTAGTTGCTCTCTCATCTCTTTATGGTTAATTTGTGTGTCTTTGTAGTTGTGCTGCCACTCTTTGTTTTCATTGCACATGTCTTTGTGGTCATTGTGAATCTCAGTGTTGTCATTTATGTTTCTTTGTAGCTATTTTGTGTCTACAAATACAATGTCATCTTTGCAGTGATACTATGTGTTTTCATCACGGCATGGTGTGAAAAGGAACTGTAAATCTGATCAGCAATTAGCAGAGAGCTCCATCTGCTTTCTGTTGTGTTTCTATTTTTGGTCAGATGAGTCTGATGCTGAACTAGTGTGTGTGTGTGTGTGTGTGTTGTTTTTCACTTTATATGGAATCGTTTCAGTAAAACGCTGCGGTAATTTCACTATGTGTTTCTGTGAGTAGGTATACATCCCATATATTTCTATCTGTAGGTGTGTTTGTGTGTGTGTTTGTTCAAGTGTGCGTTGCATGAATTTTAATCGCTTTATTTGCATGTTAACAACCCACCTCTGACACACACACACACACACAAACACACACTCACACGCACAGCAGATGTTTGCTCGGCCCCCAGTGTGCTCTGTTCTGTGAGGCAGCTGCCATCAACCATTCTGCTGATTTATTCAGTATGACCCGCTACGTGTGTGCCTGTTTGTGTTTGTGAATGTGTATGTGGGTGTGTGTGTGTGGGTGTGTGTGTGTGTGTGTGTGTGTGTGTAAGGTGGGCCGAACATTAATGAAGATTAATGAATTAGAAAAGTAGAAAAAAGATTTGATCCACCTCTCTCCCTCTCTGTTCTATCATCTCTCTCTGCCTCTTCTTTTTTAAACCCCTCTTCCATAGACTACTACCACAACTACTGATAATAGATATTAAAAATGTAACCCTTTGAAACCTGAGCAAATTAGTGTGATATCTTTCAAAAACATTAGAGAAGACAATGCGCAACTCAAGAAGAAATGGCCCAAACATTAGCAATGCGTTGCTAAATAGTAATGGAATAGTTTTAACTTTTAAGTTATAACTGCACATTTTGTAGATTGTTAGTGACTGACAGGTTGATTTTAGGCATTGCAGCTTCAGTCAGCTGTCAATGAACTGTCATCTACCTGCTAATCAAAATGATAAAAAATTGTAAAAAAAAACCCAAAACAAAACAAAAAACAGCAATTCCTCATACATACAGTATGTAAGAGATCTGGGACTGTTTTTTTTTTTGTTTGTTTGTTAGTTTGTTTGTTTTTTAAGAAAAATGACGGGAAATAAAAAGTTTCCAATTATTATTTTTCAAATTGATCTCCTAATTGTTACATGTTTTTTTATTTTTGTGAAAAAATCTTAATTTGTAAAGAAGTTATTGCATAATCGCGGTGGAGTAAAACGTACAATATTTCCCTCTGAAGTGCAGTGGAGTAGAAGCGGAAAGTGGCATAGGATTAAGATAATCAAGTGACCACAGATTTGCACTCAAGTCCGGTATTTGAGTAAACGTACTTCATTACAGCTCAGCTCTGGTCGGCAGAGGGACGCACTGTGACTGAAATCACAGTAATTGGGATCAATAGACTGAGTACAGTAGTATCCCTTTATTCCTAACATTCAATAATCCAGTCATTACAATTCCTCTAAAACACCATCTAAATTTGAAGAAATGATATTCGTGCATTTTTAATGTTCAGCAGATATCAAACCTAATTTTCCTTGTGTTGGACAACAATTTGTGGCCTGTGAAAGCGAGATGTTTTTCTCTTAAGAGCGCTCTGGACCACTCGTAAAATTTTTGCTTCCCTCAGAGAAAAGCAAATATAAGAAAACATTGGTGAATCAGCAAGTACTAACAAAATAAAAACAAATCCTGGATAAGAGCAAAAATAAGAGAAAATTTCTTTGTATATAGTTTCTTGCATGAGGCCCATTGTGACACACTGCACAGAGGATTGTGGGTCAGAATAACCAGAAAAGCATGCTGTCTTGCATGCTACAAAATGATGCTGTTTGCTGTGGGACATCCTCGTATTTTTGGCATACTGCAGTTGAGATGTTATGTACCGGGACATACTTAATCTTTTTCTAGTAAGGATGTTAGCAGTGGTTTCAAACAGGTTTCAAATTTGTAAAAAAATCGACTTTGAAAATTTGACGATGGAAATGTTTTTAACTTGTTTATTAAGTCTCAGGGATATGAGAGAAACAGTGAATGTAAACAAGTCTTTGCATTAACCCTTTAAAACATGAGAACATTTTTGAAGAAATATTCTTGATGTCATTCAAAAAGGTGGGAAGCAGGCAATGAGCAACAGAGAAGGAAATGACCCCAATGTTAGTAAGAAATTAGTAAAACAGTACAAAGCACAAGAAAAATACCTGACAATCAATAAAGAAAAAACAACAATGAAAAACAAACAAAAGAATGAAAAAGAAAAAGAAAGGAAAAAAACAAACGAACAAGGCAAACAAGAATTGGAAAAAGTGCCTGGAAATGTATGATAATTGTGTAACTACTAAATATAAAATTATGATAATTATAAATATATCTTTTCTCTGAACTTTTTTTTTCTTTTTCATTTAAACATTTTTAACTAGCTTAAAAAAAAATCTAAATCTAAATTTCTTGCAATTTGTGAAACATGTCTTACCACGCTGCTCATTGCCTTCTTTCCCATGATTCTGGAAGAAACTTCACCAATTAGCTCGGGGTTCTAATGTTTGAATACTTGTGAAAAGTGTCTGAAAGTAGCACAAGAACATTGATGCAGCTCCAGGTTTCAAAGGGTTAAAACTCTGCAGTGTAACTACTCTGCAAGTCCTGATGTATGATGATGTCTTTGAAAATGTAAGAGCCCACTGAATTCACAAATACAATGAAACAAGAAATAAATGAATACATAAATAAAATAAATAGTTTTGTTCATGATTCATGTCCATGGCTACAGATACTGTAGTTTGTTCTGACCCAGTCCCACATACACCATCCTGCTGTCAGACGTAAATACTGTACTAGAGCACCAAATGTGTATTAATCCACTGCTGAAAATAGTCCCCAACAAATGCACCATTTCTGTTAACATTTGCTAAAAACTACAGAGCCCAGCTGCTGAGAGCTGAGAGGTACAGACAGGGTAGAGAAATCAGAACGTATATAGACACCTGCCAGCCAATCAGAAACCAGTATTTCTGTTGTCGTGCGACAGTTTTCACTAAGAGTGTTAATTAAAGTGAATTGTCATTATATACAAAACACGCACAGCTCAGAACCAGGCAGCTATTTACACATGTACAGACTGTATCACGCACATACGCACATCTGTTGTCAGTGTCATATTAACACACACACAGAGTGATGGTGTGTGTATCCCTCCATCAGCTGTGGTGCAAGTCATCCGGCCAACGAGCAGTTTAAATATTCAGCCAGTGTTACTGTGACAACGGCCACAGAGGAATTCATTAACATTTAGCTGCACCTGTTCCCTCTGCTGCTCCTCATCCTGCTAATTGATTACAGCAGAACTGATTACTGAGAGGGAGGAGGCAGAGGAGAGGCAGAGGGATGCGGGGAGAGAAAAAGAAAGGGACAAATTGAATAAATGCGTGTGTCGGCCAAATTCCTCCATACACTCTCCGTCTCTCTCTCTTGCTCTCTCTCTACTCGGGCGTCACAACGCGCTTCATTAACTAATTAGCCACTTTGACAGGACACAGTTGGATGTGAGGTCTCCATGGAAACGATATAGAAGTTAGATTCATGTTGGAACAACTCCCACAGAGACACAAAGAGGCAAACCATCCATGAAGGAGGACACCGCCACCGCTGCCACCACACACAGTCTCTACTGGCAGGAGATACTCCTCCTCAACTATAACTACAACAAGTACTACAACCTTCCTTGGATTTTTTTATGTCTGTTGGTGATAATTAAAATCACTGTCAATAAAAATATTACCATAGCAACAGAGTATCAGCCTGGCCCTAAGGCCAATATTTGTCATTTGGCTGATTATCTGTACCAGCGTTTTATTTAAATGATCCTGGATACAATTAATTAATGACAAAGTGTGTGTATAACACTCAACCAACACCAGGGAAGGCAGGGAACTTGCTGTATATGATGTTTAAAGTTTCAGTTTCGATTAAACATTTACTGAAGGTATTAAAACAAAGTTTTGTGCTAAAAATGTGTTATATTCAAAATTCTGAATTTTGACAGAACCAGGATATGTGGTCAGGTTTAGCAACAAAAGCACATGGCAAACACTGGGACATCAACAAAAGCACATGGTTAGGTTTGGAAAAAGCATCATAGTTTGGTTCTAGGTCCATACAAGAGGTGAATAGCAGGCTCCCACATTAATGTCCAGGGTTTGTTGAATCCATTCAACGCCCTAAAGGGACCTTCATGCTTCATATATTACATCATCACTGACAGCGTTTCAACCTGATGTTGACCAATGGCGTATCATGCAGATGCCACAGGTTCTGGAAGCATCATAAAATGACGACCCCCAGCGGTGTATCATGCAGCTGTGGCAGGTGCTGCATATAATAACACCGTGACCTGTTCTGTCTCACCGCATTCTCAGCGGACCCAGTCCAGTGGCATTTCATGTGGATGCACAAGGTGTTATTTGGCATCTCAGAAGCTAAAAAAAAAAAAAATAAATAAATAAACAATAAACAAACACTCTCAGCTGACACCAGAATCTTATTCCGAAAGCACTGACAAAACAGCGGTATTTGATGACTTTGGAACGGTAATCCTGAGCCTGTAATTCAAGCATAACCCTATTTTGTAATGCTGAGATGATGATGCTTGTGATTGATGGACTGATGGGGGTAAATGAGGAAGCAGTGCTGAGCGGCCTGAAAGGAGGCAGGTTGGTGTGGTGGATGAGTCACAAAAAAGACTTTTCACCAATACTTTCCTTTAGAGACAGGTGTTCAGAACAGTGTGAACTTTGAGTGAAATTTGAGGCTTTTTAAGGTACGTCCTCACCATTTTTCTTTTCCTAAACCACAGTGACTTTATTTGTCTGAACTCAAGCTCTGTAACTTTACATTAATACGTAAATTTAGGTTAAGGACATGTCCTTATTGGTAGGGGCTAATTCATAGGATATCATACAAACCGTTCTATGATGGTACATTGACTGCTGCTGCTGATACTGTTACTGCTATTACTATCCCTATTACTGCTATTACTACTTCTGCTGATGCTACTGATGTTACTGCTAATATACTCCTATTGCCATGCTACTGCTTATACTATTACTGCTAAAATATCACTTTTGCTGTTCAAGCACAAAGGCTGCCTGCAGCTACTATAGCTACTATTACCATTTTAACTTCTGTCAAAAACTAGTGCTGCTGCTGATGATTTTTTTTACTCCATAACTAATCAAACCTCTCTTTTGCCTGAAAAGAAATAGTGTACTGGATTTATTCAGTTCAAAGGGTAACGCGTTCTCTTCCATGCTTCAGATTTTTAAATCTGTCAGTGCAGAAATCAATGTGTTTGCGCTACTAGAGTTTGTCTCGAAAGTGAACCATCTCGCCGGCTGACATTGGTTGTTGAGTTTCATCTTCTTCACGGCGCTCGCTGAACTAAATGGGCTCCATGGATCAATTAGGCTGGTTTCAGATGTACTTTCTTTCCTCGCGTAAATTAGAGGTGAAGTGGCTTCAGGCTGTACTGTAACACTGAGTCATTTCTCCGCTTCTTTTCTGTCTGACTGAAGCAGAAAATAGAGTCAAATTCCCTCCTGCAGCTGCTTTGTATTCAGATGTAGTTGACACTGTAAAGCAGCGGGGCAAGTGAAGCCGTGGCCTCGTTCATTGCCTTCAAACAGGCCGAGGGCGGCCGTCTGTTTAAATTTACCCTCAGAGGACACGAGCAAAATGCAGGGAGGTCTGCAGCAAGCTGATGAAGATAAGACTGATAATAATGAGCACTGATAAAAACCGAAACGGCAGTGATAATCACAAGAAGCAGAGACGTTTAGGGAAACTTAATGAAGATAATGAACAAAGACAGTAGTGCTTTTTTAAATTAATATGAATAACTGGATATCTCATACAAATAACATTGCCATGGAAACACACTATACAAAAAAGTGGCCGACTTATATGTTTTGGAAAGGAACAGGCATATAATTGATACAAAAAAGCGAAATATTAATGACTCAGAATCTTAACCCTTTGAAACCTGGATTGACATCAGTTTTCTTGTACTGCGTTCAGATGCCTTTCACAAGCATTTAGACCTTTGAATCATGAGAAAACTGGTTAAAATCTTTTTAAAAACATAGGAATGAAGGCACTTACTTTGGTACCAATTTTGGAGGGTCATTTTACTCTTTTTTTTCTTTGTTAATATCCAGTAATTTTCTTGTAACTTTAACTAATTTTGGGGTCATTTCTTTGCCTTATTTAAATTTTTTTTTAAAAAGAAATCAATTTTCTCAGGTGTCAAAGGGTTACACTGCATTCATTCTTAAGTGTCAAAGTTCTGTTACACTGCATTATTCCAACATACCCTCATAGAACGGTGTGATATCCTACAAACTGGCTCTCCACGACAGCGTTACGTCCTTTAAGTTAGGTTTAGGAAAAGAAAAATGGCTGAGTGTCTTTAGATTTAGGCAAGTAAAGTTACTGTGGTTAGGTTTAGGAAAACAAACACGGGATCGTCCAAATTTTTGTGACCCATCCGCCACCCCAACCTGCCTCCTTACAAGGCTGTTTGGGACCGCTTCTTTCTTTACTCCTGTTCATTGGTTACATGATCGCAACCTTTCAAAACACGCAATATGTACAAATTAGGGTGCATTACTTTTCATCGAAAAAAATCAAGAAAGTTTGTGAGAACAGCCATGTTATTCAGATGTGGAAGTAAATCAGATGTAACAGAAGCGAAAATTCAAAGTTGAACAAAGACGAAGAAATTGAAAGTAAAACTTTCTGAGGTTATTGCCTTAAAGTTTTGAGCTCTCTTGCCTTTTGTCATTTTTACAGTGCATCTGCTTCATACAGTCAGAGCAATATAGACTTTTAGGAGCCAGCTGTGCGAGACCCAACAAGTTCTACAGGCCATAACTGTAAAGGACACTGCTGGGGTATGAACTACTCTCTGGAGACAAATGGTGCTTTGCGATTTAGACCTTAGATTCAAGCAAAAATAGAATATGTTTTTTGCATGGTTCTCAATCAAACATTATTGGTGCTGCTTTGACCCACAGTGTAATACAGGTGCATTAATTTTTGGATTAAGTCGTATGTAAAGAGTGCATGAGACAAAACTAACGTGTTTGAACTATTCCAAGAGCACTAGATCTTGACTTTAAACGTTGGCCTTCCTTCAAAGTCTCCAGCTTGTTCTCCTGCTCTGTGTACAGGAGCACGGGTGCAGGACAGATGCCAGCGCTGGTGCAACTTATTCACAACTGCAGTCAGTATTATTGTATTTCCAGCTGACTGTCTGTACTGCTGAGCAGTTTGTCCGATCGATAGATGAAAAAAAAACGCTTTGAAGAAAAACAAAACTTTAAACTGAATTGGGAATTAATTCAGTGGGTTTCTCTCCTGCTTCTGTATGCCGAGCTGCAGTGTGAGAGCTGCATACAGAGCACCTCATCCACCCCGTGACCTCCACACACACACACACACACACACACACACACACACACACACACACACACACAAACAGGGCCAGGTGAGTAAACACTCCCTGAATTCAATCTGTGATTGTTTGTTCATGTCCTTTGGGTGAGAGCTGCAATCACATCGACTCAGTGCGGGCATCTGTGTGTGTGTGTGTGTGTGTGTGTGTGTGTGTGTGTGCGTGTGTTAATGTCCTCTGGGTAAAGGGAGCAATCACATGGAGGGCAGACTGTCTCTATTTGCTCTGCAATACAACATGCAACACCATGCTGCAGCATGCTGCGTGCCTGTGTGTGTATGTGTGTGTGTGCAGCTGGTAGGCTTTAGGTCAGTATGAATGGAGGTGTGTTTGAGCAGTTGGTTCTATGAGTATACAGAATATTTTTGAAAATGTTCAGAGTTTTTCAGAGACGGTTGCTGAGTTTGCAAAGTCACGTTAATGTCACATGACGACATGAGGTTTCATACATATAGCTTTAGCTTGAGCCTTGTATGTGAGTTGTAGTATCTAAGCAAATGTGATGCATGTGCTAGATAAAGTAGCATCGGCACAGTCAATACCTGAAGCTCGCATACATGGAGCCTGGGTCTGTTGAAGGTGGCATTGCTGTTTGAGCTGTGATAGCCAGCCTAGCTAGCTTAGCTAACTAAGCTTAGCCTTGTATCTGTGATAGCCATGTGTTAGCTTAGCTTAGCTTTGTATCTGTGATAGCCAAGTAGTAGCATAGCCTTGCATCTGTGATTGCCATGTGGTACTGTCACTAACTGAAGCTTGCTCAAACTCAAACTGTAAAGCAAGTATGTGTAAGTATATGATGTGCTAGGGAAGGTAGCATCAGCATAGTCACTACTGGGAGCTTGCATGAACGGAGCCTGGGTCTTTTGAAGGTGGCGTTGCTGTTTGAGCTGTGATAGCCATGTGATAACGAGCCTAGCTAGCTTGGCTAGCCCAGCTTAGCCTTGCGTTTGTGATAGCCATGTGTTAGCTGAGCTTAGCCTTGTATCTGTGATAGCTATGTAGTAGTTTAGCTTAGCCTTGTATCTGTGATAGCCACATGGTACTGTCACTACCTGCAGCTCGCATAAATGGAGCCTGGGTCTGTTGAAGGTAGCAGTTTGTTTTGGGCTGTGATAGACATGTGGTGGCAGCTAGCTTAGCTAGCTTAGCTTAGCCTTGTACCTGTGATCGCCATGTGTAAGCTTAAGCTTAGCCTTGTATCTGTGATAGCCATGTAGCAGCTTAGTTAAGCTTGTATCTGGTAGTATCAGCATTGTCACTACCTGGAGCTTGCATAAACAGAGCCTGGGTCTGCAAAATGTGGCAATGTTGTTTAGGTTGTGATAAGTCATGTGAGGGGTAAAGTGAGATGTATATAGCAGTTGCTAGGGAATGTAGCATTGGCACTGTCACTACCTGGAGCTTGCATAAACGGAGCCTGGGTCTGTTGAAGGTGGCAGGACTGTTTGGACTACGTAGGAGCAGTGAGAGCTGGCACTAGAGGAGTGGCTCTGGGATGCCAGAGTTCACTGCCTAGCCTCCTGGAGGTGTTGTGGGACCAATTAGGTGAAACACTGATGAAAGGAGGTTCCCACCTGATGACCCCAAAATCGCATCGTCTTCACTGCTCTCTGGCCTTTATATTGAAGCCATAATAGCTGATTAGTGACCCAGGTTCTTCAGTGGGTGCTTATCCTTTCCTGGAGCACAAGTTTCTTGTGTTTAGTTGAACTCCCCATCCGTGTGATGGGGAGGAGGAGGGGGTGGCAGAGCTTTCAGCCTGATCCGACGGGGGTGGTTTTTAGTCCGTTCAGACCTTCCACCCTGGCTCTGCCTCCTCTTTCTTTCTTTTCTATAACTGCTCTCTGGCCTTTATATGTAAGTCATAATTGCTGATTAGTGACCCTAGGTTCTTCATTGAGTGCTTATCCTTTTCTGGAGCATAAGTTTCTTGTGTTTTAGTTTAATTATATAATTTAGGCCCCGGCTATACATATACAGATGTTTTACTGTATATTGTGACACTATAGCAGATTTTTGAAACACCATTTGAGGTGCAGTTTGGTCTTGTGGGATTTTTATGTTGTTGTTTTTTTTGTCTTTGAAAATGCAAATTCTGTTTTTTTTCCGTTGTGTTTAAGAAAAAAGATTAACAAATAAATTCTCACTTTACTTTTTCTTTACTGTTGTTACTTATAGAAAAAGTAAAGTGAGAATTTATTTGTTAATCTTTTTTCTTAAACACAACGGAAAAAAAACAGAATTTGCATTTTCAAAGACAAAAAAAATATTATTATTTTAGCTTTGGTCTGCCTTGTCTTCACACTGAATTATTCTAAACTGTAAATAATAAGTTAAAGTTAAAGATGATAAAGATTTTATTATTAGTAAACCTGTTTTTTTATTTTAATCTTACTATTACTATTACTACTATTACTCTATTAAAATCTTGCAAACGTGTCTATTTAAAGTTTGTAGAGCCAAGAGGACTTCTTAAAATGCCTGATTTTGTCCAAAACCAGAAGACGTTTACTTAAAAATTATACAGATAAAGGAAAGAAGCAAATCTTCATATCTAAGAGATTTGAACCAATAATTTTTTAAAATATTTTTAATCATGAATTGATTTCATGTTGACAAATCTATTAATAAACTAACCATTTCAGCCATATACAGAACGTTCTTCTGTCTTAAATGTTTTTCTTTCTGATCTATCAGGGAAATCCCTCCATACATACTGATGTGCACAGATGTTTCCATGGTGACCAAATGATCCTGCATAAATATATAGATCACTCAAGGGTGTAATTTCCACTGGGAATCTGGGGACATGCCTGCCTCTCTGAATCCTGTAAATGCCATTTCTAATAGGTGCATAAATAATAAAACAATCCTCATGAATTTCAATTTTTTTCTGTTGGACGACCATTTTTTATGCACATTTTAAAGCAGGATAATTGTTTTATCATGGGGTGTTATTTGCAATTTATATACATGCAGCAAATAGCTCTTTATTCGTTTGGTTTAAAACCTCAGAGACAATGAGCATCATGGGAGACATAGTTTTTGAATGCCGACAAAACAATCATTCTATACTGACGGAAAACCTCAGGGACATTCCAAAATCTTGAGTAAACTAGAATGACCACCATGCGGTTGTATGTCTCTGTGCACCAGTCAAGTTACACTTACAGTATACATCCACGTTTGTGAAAACACGGACGCTTCACACACATCTTCCGCCTGACAGCACAGAACAACAAGCAGAGTTTCAAGGTGGACACCGGAAAGTAGTGTAACCATTTCCTTATCTGACTAAATGCCTCCCCTTCTGTTCTGACAAATATAATGTTACAATGACCTTTGACCACCAGATTCTAATCAGTTCATTCTTGAGTCCAGGTGGACGTTTGACCACAGTGATCTTGACATTTGACCAAAATCTAGTCACTTCATCCAAATTTGAAAAAAAAAAAGACCTTTAAGTGTTCACAAGAATCAAACACACAAAAATACAGTGACCTTGACCTTTTACCATCTAGACCTAATAAGCTCATCCTTGAGTCCAAATAGACATTTGCCAGATTTGAAGAAATTCCCTCAAGGTGTTCATAACATAAAACCTTTACAAGAATGAGACAGATGTATGGCCTCCAAAATTTAAACAGTTTATCTTTGAGACAAAGTGAATTTTTGTGCCAAATTTGAAGAAATTCACCCAAGTCATTCTTGAGATATCATGTTCACGCGAATGGGACATACGGGCAGATGGATAGACAACCCGAAAGATAAACATAATTCTTCCGGCATTAAGCAGCATAAAAAAAAGAAGTGCTCTGGGATCAAACCTGTGCCTTCCTGGTCACAGGCTCCTCCCTGACGATCTGCTTCCTGCTCTGTCTCATTAGGAGCTGTGCTGCTGATGAGGTGGGCGGAGCTCCAGGTGAAGTTGGAGTGATGTTTGATTGAGGGGAGAGGACGGTTTGAGGGGGAAACAGAGATGATGAATGACAACAAAGTGATGATTATGTTCCTGTTTTTGTTTCTGAGGGTGTAATCATCCCGTTACCACAACAACTCCAGGCAAAGACTTGGAGCAGGGGATTCTGGGCTGATTAACGGTAATTATCTGCTGTTCAGTGACATCATCACAGGTGCATGACAGAGAGAGACGGAGGCAGAGAAAGAACAGCTGGTATTTTGAGCTGGAACAATAACGTGATGAACAGATGAACGGGTGATTTCACAGAATGTACAGATCTGAGGTGACTACCTGACTCACTGGATGCATGAAAGAATGCAGTGTATTTACACACACACACACACACACACACACACACACACACACACACACACGCACACACACACACACACATACAGTAAAAAGCTTGTGTGTGTGTGTGTCAAAGTTCAAACTAGCTAAGACTTTGAAAATGGAAACTTTCCTCTCATCTCGTCTCTGACACAGTAAAGGTCACGTTCAGCAGCTTGTATCAGACACTTCTCCCAAAATAGGAGCCAAGCTGCAGCCAGTTAAAAAATGTGTTAGATCACAGAAGTCAAAATAGAATTCGATTAAATTAGAGTAATAGAACACCAGAAGACGTTCTGTCCTGTCATTACACTCCACCGGAATGACCAGGAATGACTTTTGGGACTGGAGACAGATCCTTTTACTAACTGAATCCATTTTAAATAGTAAAAAATGTCTTTAGTGTCTCAGTATAAAGTACAATTTTGATATATTTCATGGCTGAAGGATGAACTGTTGTTGCCAAATTAGAGACTTGCTGTAAGAAATAGTGTACTGCTAAACTGTGTACTTTGATTTCAAATATTTTCACTTTAGCATATTCATGATATTCTCTCACATATATTTAACATATATTTACAAAGTAAGTTGTACAAAGTATGTTTTCACAGCTATATATTTTAACTCTCATGTAATTTTAACATTCTCACATATTTTTGAGACTTGACTCTTGGTTACATTTGTTTTTACCATCTCATTTTTTTTTTTGGTATACTTGACCTTTCAAAACTGTATGCTAACTTTGTTAACTTTTTTTGCACATATCACTGGAGCAACTCTCGTTTTGTAGCATGGGCCACAAAATCGTAGCAGAAGTCTAAAAGTATCAAGTAAGTCCAATGTAGTTTGAGACAATTTAAATTCTGTGTCTGGGGGGAGTTTCGAAAGTCACTTTCTATGGCCTTTCAGATGAATATGGTACTGAAAAAATGCAGACATTTTCTGTTTCAGTATCTGCTGCATTGTTGTAAACAAATCTTTCGCTTGCATCTAGTTGTCATCTCACCATAGCATGACAGTCCACAATTCCCAAACACAAGAGTGATGTATCATCAATTCAGCTCACACACAGACAAGCACAAAAACTTTCATCCTCAGCAAACAAGCAGCTCTGTCTCACACACAAAACGAAAAGCTGCATCACGAGTGCTACTGTGGTCATTTTATGTTTTATGTATTGCAGAAACTGTTTAACAACAAATGTTGCACTGGTCAGCCCCACTCATGCTGTAGTATGCATGATAGGCAGTGTAACTTTGTAATCATACACCATAGAAGAACACCACACACCTGCACATGAAGGTGCTGGAGGAGGGTGAATAAATTAAGTAGACTCAGCAGCACAAACACAGCTCAGTAGTCCACCATAAATATTATTGTTGCCCTTCTACTTGCTAATGGCTATTTTTCTGAAACGTAAGGCGCATGCACAAAGTGCAGCTGTGACATCACCATTCTCACGGCATCTGCGCATTTCCAGTTTGACTGAGAGGGATGGCATTTTCAAAAAATTACACTCTGGAACGCAGTTTCAAAAGTTTGCATTTTCAGGCCCCCAAAACCATTGTTGTCATGTGAACAAAAAGCCATTTGTGCTCTCCAGTACTAGAGGTTGAAAAACATTTTATCTGTTTAGGTCGGCAAAATGTATCACTTCAATTGAAGCAGTTAAACAGCTGGGGGCTGATATCATTAATGTCCAAACCTTGACTTAGGCACCCTCTAAGTTACTCCATACCGTGACTAGAATCTTGGGGAAACATATGGAGAGCTGTGGTAACAGGACTACCAGTTGCTGTGAAACCCATGACAGAGACACAGCTAACGGCTGCTACATGTTTCCCCTTCATCTAATGTGTGATAACCAAAGCACTGACCGTGCAGAAGCTGCCAATGAACATTAATGAAAACTGAGACTTGTTCACAGGATGTAGACTGTGGGTAGGAATCCTGCCGTTGGCTGCCTTATGGCAGATAATAACACATTTTCTGCATGATGCAGTTTTTAACATCCCCTTCACTACATGAAACAAGACTAGCACAGTCAGACGTACGTCAACACTTCCTTTTAGCGCTGTGCATGAAACAACCACAACAACAACTTCCAAGCTTCCAAAATAAAAACTAACATGTCTTTTAATGTTTGCGGTATTTTCTCTTGCAGGGATTTAGCCATCTTGATGCCAGCGCTCGGCTCTCCACCAAAACAAGTCCCCCCTGGACTTTGCACGTGCACCGTCGCTGCATCCAGGGTGTAGCGCAGTCCAAGAAATACAAACCAAAGCTGTTTTCTTCCCTTACTGTGGGATAATGAATGGTTCAGACAGAGTTTTCTTCAATGCTGGTTCAACTGAAGACATGCTTAACCCCCACCCTAATCTCCAACTAACAAAAAGTAACATCTAAAGCCCGGTACACACTGAGCGACTTTGGGCTGTCCCAGATGAAAGATGACCATTGTGACAGAAATGTGGCGATATCTTTGGTCATGGCTCTAAAACGGTGGTCCTTCGTCGCACAGTGAGAGAGGTTCAAGGATGGCTGTTGTCACGATCTTGCAATCAAAAACATCCTGGGATAAAATTTTGACAATAAAGGAGAAAATTTGGGATGACCATCTCACGGTGCGACTGCTGTTACGACCTACAACTACTAACCAACCAACAGAACACAGTATGAAATGACGCTCTGACCTTTTCTCCAGCCACGCCTGCATTCACCTTCTCCTCCTCCTCTTCAGAATTTTTCTGACACACATAAATGCCACTATAGTGAGGGCTCGATTTGTTTACAGTGGTGTAGATAGATGATGCACGCCGAGGATGTTTTGCTCTTGCGTATTTATGTTGATGGACCTATATGTCGTAGCCTGTGATTCAGCAGGTGATGTCATCGCACAGTCTGCATACATCAAACTTGATGTCGTACCCAAGTTCATTAGATCCACATCAGAGGCTGTAGCTGTAAACTTATAAGACTGCAAAAACCTCACAGTCTGCAGGAGGCTTAATGGAAATCATTGCTGACTTAAGCAAGCAGGTCTAACCTCGACTTTCAGAGTGGACATCAAGATGAGTCCAGAATGCTATAAAGGGACAGACAGCCTAAATCTCTAACTGTACATAATCACCGCTGTGTCTCCAGTCACACCATAGAAGTTGACAGAGCATCTCCTACCAACACTGGCCGTCACGTCTATCAATTTTACAATGGGAAAAGCCCACCCAAAGACTTTGACATGGTGTCCAAAATTATGCCCAAAAACTGTTTGAAAAGCTAGAAAAAAATATGCACATCAGCTGCCCTGCTATGGGGAAGCATTTCTGTACAATGACTGGAGTAAGGCTCATGCAGTGAACAAAGAAACTACATATTCTTTTGTTTATGAGACTCTGTATGGAAAATTCAACCTGGATTTCTGTCAGTCTCAAATATTAAGGAGGCAGTCAACACACTGGAGTCTTTGTGTTGATGTTTTGATCTTTTACTGACTGCTAATGAAACCGCAGAGAGAACCAGGTCAAAGAATGTCCTCCTGCCTCCATTTGTCTTGACTAGACCTCAACACAGTATTTCAGAATCCTTCAAAATCATCTGAACTATTGTAGTTCTTGCTGACAGGGAAAATAAGTGTACATGTTTGGGAAATCATTCCATTCTCATTCTGAACTTGTCAAATACTGACGCTTGGTCAGTGATTTTTAGCATCAGACACCAATGCCAAACCTTTTGCGGTGTGATGATCCGCTGCTGGTATTTATGTTACACTACTGGATAGCATGAGTTTGAAATGCTGTGGGTAATGACGGAATTTTAAGTGCTGGAGAGTTCATATAGGGTGGATGGGTTAAGTGTTGGAGGGGTAAAAAAACAAAACAAAAAACAGACATTCACCCAGGAGCCTGCTGTTTGCTTCCTATATTTTAAGCCAAACCACGATGATTTTTTTCTCAACTTATTTGTTTTTGTTGCCTAAAACTAACCAAGTTCTTGTTGCCTAAATGTAAACTACTGTTTTTGTTGCCTCAACCTAACCACGTTTCTGTTGCTTCACCTAACCACCCACGTTTGCTGCCTCAACCTAACTACATGTTTTTGTTGCATAAACCTAACCACCAACTTTTTGTTGCATAAACCTAACCAGATGTTTTTGTTGCTGAAACCTAACCATGTGTTTTTTTGGATAAACATAACCACATACTTTTTTTGCATCAACCGAAACACCCATTTTTGTTACATAGACTTATCAGTGTGCTTTTGTTACCTAAACCTAACCACATGGTTTTGTTGCCAAAGCCTAACCATCTTGCTGTTGCCTAAATCTAACCACCTGCTTTTAATGAAAAAAAATCTAAGCATGGACTTTTGTTGCCCACACCTAAACACATGCAAAAGGTTGCAAGAGGACATAAATGTAAACACAAGGTGATTTACCAAAGTTTTACATCTATTTTGAAAGACTTCAAGACAGACTTCAATCAACTGACAAGCAGCAAATGTATATTTTGATGAAAGGCACTGACCAAATGGTGATATTTGATGAGTTAGAATGAGAATTTGTTGAGGAAATCCATGAATATGACAGGGAAAATGTGTCTACAGTAGTATATGAGAGAGTGTAAATATGTCTGTGTGGAAAGAGGATGAATTAGGGCTTACACAGCCTCTCATAGACAGTTATTAAGTGAGAGTTTCCATAATGGGCTCTGTCAAACCCTTTTTAATATCCTCAGAAATCAAATGAACACTTCACACTGAGCTCAGCCGGGCCATTCACCGCTGGTTCTTTTAATTAATGTTTAAATGAGTCTCCAGGTTCTCCAGAGTAACGATCTGACTCTTGCAGAGACTCACCGGGAGGTTTAATCGCCCCGACAGGAACCTTTCCAAAAGCTATTCTCAGAGCAGAAGAGGAGTTAAATGTTTGCTACGTGCTGAATGTTCCCAGCATCCTCTCTTGATCCCGACCGTGATCCTGACTCTGACTGCCACAGAGACAGCAACCCTAGCTGGACTCTTGGAGAATTCAGACTGACATACTGTAAACTCTGACTGTGTGTCTTTAACCGAGTATTTCAGCAACACACACACACACACACACACACACACACACACACACACACAGGCAGTAATGCTTCACTGACTGGAGGAAAGTTGAGGAAAAGTCAGATTTGTCTGAAAGTTGGTTTGACAGCAGAAACTTGACGGGAGCAGAAAGATTCACATTTTTTTCCTTCAGCAACAAGCTGCAGAGAAACTGACTGAGACTGGACCCACCCACACACACGAACACACACACATACACACACAACTTGACTCTTTGTGTGTAACAATTCAGCAGCTAGACAGATGCAGCAGGAGTTCAGCACAGTTGAGAGTTCACATACATTTTTTATTGATTTCTCCATTAAATAAACCATAACTAATTCTTTCATATATTTGACTTTATCAGGCAGTTTCACTCTGCTGCTATGAGTACATATCTCTACTGTCTTTAAGCTATTTACTAGCAGGGTTGAGGAGTAAAGCAATAAGTAATGGTATTAAAAAACAAAATGTGCGTAACTGTATGCATTATAGCTTCAGTTTAAATTGGTGGCATTGTGAATACAGTTACTGAATTTAAAGTGGATTACTTGAAGGGATTACTTTATTTGTTTTATCTGCTCTAACACTGGGTGGGTCTCCATTCCAGATTTTCACAGAACTTAAGTGATATTTTTTCGAAATGCCAATAAAACAATTGCAAGATGACTACGTTCCCACTGAGTGATGTTGTGTGACTTCTCCTCTGAAGCATGGTGATGGAATGTCAAAAAATTAGCAGCTTTATCTCACCAGCAACTTGCTGAGAAACATCCCAGAAATTGTGTGAAATCGGTAGATATAGAAAAAAATATTTTAGAAAAGCTAGTAGAAAATATCTAGGGGAGAAGGAAAAAAATCCAGAGAAAAAATAAACTATTTATAGCTAATTATCATAATTCCATATTCAACATTATTAAATTTCTTTTTTTTTTTTACATTTTAAACATCTTTTCCAGGTCATGTTCTTTTTTTATTTTTATTTAAAGAAAGGAACCAAGGCAATTTGGATCAGGTTTCAAAGGGTTGACTAACTAACCCCAAAATTTGGAAAGAAAAAATAGTGAAAAGTACAAGAAAATTAACTGATAATTAAAAAAGAAATTGATAAATACTCATAAATATTGTATTTTTTCTTAAGCATTTTTGCCCATGTTATTTCCACTAGCTTTTATAAAATAATTGTCTAAATCCACTAATTTCTTGCAATGTGTGGAACATTTCTTACCAAGTTACTTATTGCCTTTTTTTCATGTTTTTGAAAGATGTTTTGAAAAAATGCACCAATTTGCTCAGAATTCAAAGGTTTAAATACTTGTGAATGCAACACAAGAAAAGTGATGTCGCCTCAGGTTTCAGAGGGTTAATGCACCACAGCTGTTTAATGCTTCTTTGAAATCAAATGCTTAGTGTTGGACAGAAACTTTTTTAACTTTGCTCTTTCAAGTTCCAAAATGCAAATGTTAATTTTTCTTGGTGTTTGTAATGGTGGTTTGGTAACTGTTATTTCCATGATGCTGTGTACTTTGAACCATTAGTGAGGTGGCTGTTACAGTTCTGGTCCACTGTGTTAAAACTGAATCTTGCCCGATAAATAAATTAAATTACGGCCTTGCAGTTGTATACTTGTGTTATAGTTGTCATGTTTTACTTACAGTTTACATCCACATCTGTGAAAACAAGAATGCTCAGCACAGACCTTCCCCCTCAGCACAGAGGACCCCTACAATCAGCAAAGTTTCAAGCTGACACCCAAGATTAGTGTCATATATTCAGTTTGTGACCAAATGTCTCCCCTTCTGTTCCTGAGATATAACGTTGAATAACAGCCAGAAAAGTGTTTTTGTGTGACATTATAATCTTTGACCTTTTGGATATAAAATCATCAGTTCATCACTTCATCAATATTTCTTATTAGACATTTGTCAGACAAATATTATATTATTATATTATGAGTTATGGCCAAAGAAAAACAATTGTTTTGTGAGGTCAAAGTGACCTTTTTTGACCTTTGACCACCAAGTTCTAATGAGCTCACTCAAAATGGATGTTTGTGCCAAATTTAAGAAAACCAAGAGGTCTTGAGATATTGTGCTTCCAAAATTTACACAGATGCAACGTTTGTGCCAAATTTCGGGGGGGGGGGGGGGGGTCCCTCAAGATAGATCTTCTTGAGATATCGCATTCACAAGAATGAGACAGACGAGGTCACAGTGATCTTGACCTTTGACCTGTGACGACCAAAATCCAATCAGTTAATAACTGAGTCCAAGTAGATGTTTGTGCCAAATTTGAAAATTGAAGAAGATTGATGAAGATTCCCTCAAGATGTTCATGAGATATCCCATTCCCAAGAATGGGACAGACAGATGGAAACCCAAAAACATAACTGCCCAGGCAGAGGCATAAACAAACAAAAAAATTAATTTATTAAGTCACACCGCAGTCACCCCTCTAATCTGATAAAGTATTGTAAAACACCTAGGATAAAAGCATCAGTTAAATACATGTGAAATTTTTCTTTGTCTGTGATGAAATGGTGTTTTCCTCCCATCCTCATCCAAAAGGAGGCCAGAGGCCAGAGGTCAGAGGTCAGGGTGCAGAGCTGGCTGGGCAGGGATTTAAACATTACAACCACCTGCTGCTTTAATATGTTTGGTATTCAGCTTTAATTTGCTTGAAATTTTTTAGAAAAAAATCTCACTGGTTCCATCAGTAAGGACACACACACCTTTTCAGGAGTAAAACCTCAAGACGGAACAATGACATAAGTTCATAGCATTAACCAATATTTTAAAAATGTTTGGTTAAGGATATTTCTCCTCTCTAAAACTGTATAATGAGACTTTAAACTGGCAGGCGGCTCTGACATCATCAATCGATCAGCCCTGACCTGGGAGCCGATCAGCAGAGAAATATCAATCACATGCAGGAAAATAAGCGGACAGAAACTAAATGAGGTCAGCCCTCCACAGACAGTCAGAACCTCCTCTTCATGGACATAAATTATGAGCCGTTAACATCTACTCTGGAAACATTCATCATTTTGTCCGCTGCTGCTTTCCAGTGGGATAAGAAAAAGGAAAAAGAATAAAAATTCAACACTTCTAAAAGTTTTTGCAGAGCCGGCTGCTGGAGTGAGGGCAAACGCTCCGGGTGGCAGAAAAACAATAATGTGTAAACTGTGAAGGCCAAAGAGCTCTTGCTGATGTCAAGATTAGTGTAAGCAATTTTCATGGTTTCTTAGTAGAAGAACGCATTTAAAACTCTCTGCAAAATAAAGTACGATAGGCTGATACCATTTGATAAGAGAAAGTCTCTGTGTTCGTCTCTCAACTGAATCTCTTTGGTTTGCAGTTCACTTTTTCTCTTCCGCTCCTGTTCATATAGATATCAGCTTTTCTGTAGGCTTTATTTGCTAACCTCATTCAACTTTTCTGTAGCTGTGTAGGCAGTTTTATTTTGACATAATTTTGCATCAAAATTCCATAATGACCATTGAAAAGATTGTAATTCATGACAACTGAGGCCACATCTAGATGAGAACAGCTACTATAAATGGGAAAGTCTTTCCTTTGCATTTTAAAATAAATCTGTTCAGATGATAACATTGTGAGTCAATCCTCATGTACACAGATCAGCAAAAAAAAAAAAAAAAAACAAAAACGCTGTAGTATGCATGCTAGACCAGTAGTTGGCAGTGTAACTTTGTAATGACACAACATAGAACACTGCGCGCATGCTCAAAGTGTGGCTGTGGATCTGCGCATTGCCAGTTTACACTGCAACAGAAGGGTTGGTGTTTTCAGAACATTACACTCTGGAGACCTTATACGTGGGAGCTCCTGTTGCATCATGAGGGAGCCAGTTCCTGCTGACAAGCACATAGCCATAGCATCATGTGACCTAGAAAAGCCAAAAAAGTATTTGCTTGCAGTTTTGTGAAATATGGCTTTTTCAAATCACCTGAAATACCACCTCGTGAGCGTAAAAACTTTTTTCCAATAAATGAGTTTTTTCAAAATTGACATGTTTGCATTAAGTGTATTTTATATTTGCAACTTCAATTTGCGCAATTCTAGGGCTAATGGAAAACCGCCTAGTGAATTATTAAATTCTCCCTTCTTTTTGGCCTCCAGAAAACTGTACCACAGCTTTGAGTTACTGCTGAATGGAGCTGCTTTACGTTGACAGTTTCTCATCGGCGAACCAGCCAGACTATTTGTCACAAAGTTGGCAGAACTTTGGCCAAAGTACTAAAAATAAGTTTACACAAGAAGATATGGACATATTTGGTGGGAACTGGGCGGTTGATAAGGCGACAGGATGTGCTACAGTTTGAGTGAACTGGCGCAGCTCAAACACATCATCATGATTAACAACTTCTTTTACCTCCAAGCTGTCTTGTTCACAACAACTTGCTCACAACTCAGGGTGCTCACAGTGGAAAACACTATAAAGATGTCTGATATATACCTATAATCACTCAGCTGTTTGTAGAAAGTATATCTGCACCCATCAGCTGCAGGATCAGATCTGCAGTCTATAGCTTTGCAGACGTACGGTGCATAATTTGCCGGCTACTTCCAGTAATTATTTAAATCTTCTGACACGACAGCAGAACCAAACAGTAATTGATTTTCTGCAGTTTTGTACACATTCCAACAATTCCACACTGATTCTAAGTTAAGACAGTGTGATTATTTGCAGTACAGCGGCCAATTTTTATACTTTAAGCAAATCTCCAAACCCCATTTCCTCTGGATCATCAAAATAAATTCTGTGCTGTCAGCAGGATTATTACGGGGAGCTCTGAGTTTTTGGGGAAGGCCAGATCCCTGCTCACGCTGCTACGCTCATGTAAATGTTCCCTGAAATGACCTGAATGCAGTCAACACACAACAATGATAGAAATACTGTTAAGGTTTGTATCCATATATTCATTTGTACCTCTGTTGTATTAGTAATGGCTACTTAAAGCCCATGGAAGGAAGTGAAAAAAACAAGTCAGGTGAACGACTCTCTCTATTTCTGTTTAAGACCTTTGAGAACATGATTAAGAAACATTTCAGAAAAAGAAGCTTTAAGACAAAGGCCCCCACATGGTGCCTGCGTGGCCCCTGCATGGCCCCTGACCCAGGATTCCCCAGTGTCAGTGGGCATAATATCTGTTTTTTGGATGAACTGGTGTTTTTGGCAATAAAAATATGTTGCATGGTCCTCTACAGTATTTTCATCTCATAAATCACATGAGCAGCTTGGACAATAGACACACACACACACACTTGTTTATGGCATCCATCAGTAAAATGGGGCCAGATCACCAGAGAGCACCTGTTGACTGATGGCAGTGTCACTGTTTAAATGTGTGTCACAATGTGTCAGCCGGAGAAACCTGGGAAATCTGAATGTGAAATGGTTTCTCTAGGCGACAGTGTGGATAACCAACGCAGATTGTCTCATTGTGCAAACAGAATGTAATGAAACATAATGTCCTCAAATATGACAGTTTCTAGTGGACGAAGTCGAACATTTTCCTGTTAATATCACCCTAAATGGAGCAGTTTGTTGAGGTGGCTGTTGTTGTAGGTGCAGTAGGTGCGGTGTAAAGATGTAGACAGATGTGGACAGGAAGAGGAGGGAATAAAAGTATAATAAAAGTAAACTCACCCTGGATAGGACAACCTCTAAGGTGATGTTCTGTGGAGGAGCGCTGGGTACTGCACACACAAACACACAAACAGTGTTAATACTGCGTATCAGGATATTAGTTAAAGATACAACTGGCTGCTAACACACACAACTTCAACTTAGTGTTAACAGAAGAGAACACACAAAACATATGTTTCTTCTATTATAATTTAATATAATATAATATAATATAATATAATAAAATATAATAAAATATAATATCCCATACCATACTTTTATTTTTGATTTATTTAGTTAGTTCGCTCGTTAGTTAGTTAGTTAGTTATTTTGACCTTTTTTAAACATTTATTTTGAACTTTATTTAAACAGAAAAACCTCTTGAGAACAAATGTTATAGACAGACAACATGGAACAAAAATACAAAATCAAAATATAACTCCTAACTCCAAAACAAACAATATAAGACACAAAAAGAACACAAAATACAATCACCATGTTAATATATGCTGTATGCATATATAGGTCACAAGTCACACAGCAGGGAGTCAGAGAGATATGAACACGTTCAGTGACATGGTTCACAAATAACTAATCATAACTCATCAATGACAAAGACCTACTTTGGGGGCCTGTTTTAGAAAATCTCATTCAAAATCACGCTGACATTTGTAATAATTCAGATAAATGAAAATAACTTATAACTTCACTGAACAGTATGTTCAAGATAAGGATGGTCGGGGACTGTTTGGCACATTTTATGCACATTTCAGTCTTTTTTTGATAAATTTGGCTGTATTTATGCATATGGCATAAATTTTGGCAAGATTGTGTATTTTTGATGGATGCCAAAACCTTCACTTTTTAAACAGCATGAATCAGAGGGATTAAAAAATCTAACATTAAACCGAATCACACGCTTGAAGATGAAAATCAGTTTCATAAATAAATCAGTTTCTGAGTTTTTGGTTGCTAGCCCGTTTTCATTTTCATGGCGCCAACAGTTTCCCTCTGCCTCCAGTTTATGTGCTAAGCTTGGCTCAACACGTGTAAAATGAAATGTTTGTTTCTCTCAGTGTCACATCACTGCCGTCAATCAATCACCCCGATGACATCAGCACAGACAGGAAGCAGACGGATCAACACTGAGATGGCGTTCAGCCTCAGATACCTGACTGTGTCACTACAGCAAAACAAGATTACCACCGGGAGCATGACAGGTGTCATCACACACACACACACACACACACACACACACACACACACACACACACGCCACACACACACTTCAACACTTCATCTGTTTGAACTGTCAGGACATCAGACTGAGGTCAATCCTGGAAATTGATCAACAAATTGGAAGAACACAATGAAAAAAAAAGAGAGGAAAAGAATGGGGAAAAAGAGAGTTGATGATAAAGATGAAGGCAAAAAATAGCAGAAAATTAAAAACAATGGTGGAGAAGACAAACAAGAAATAAAGATAACAAAAAGATGGTGATGAGAGAGAAAAATAAAGGAAAGTGAAGAACAGGTACCAATACAGAAAAGAAGGATACACAGAAGAAAATAAAGCTGATGAAAGATGCAGCGGATGAAAACAAATAACACAAAGGAAACAAACAAGAACAAAGAGCAAGAGCATGAAAAGAAAGAAAACAAAAAATGAGACGATAATGATAGCCAGGACAAAGATGAAGAGGATGAATGGATGGATGAAGAGGATGGACAGATTGATGATGAAGAGGCAGCAGACGTGGTCCTCTGCGGTGAATCACAGACGGAGTGAGGCGTTCAAATTGAGAATCAAAGTGTTTTGGTTGGAATGAACTGTGCGTCGGTCCAACCAGACGCCTGATTAACTGTCAGCAGCTTATCTGTTGATTCAGCTGCTCATTGTGTGTGTGTGTGTGTGTGTGTGTCAGTTTTATTGTGGATTCAATTAGCCCACACGTCATTGTTATCATTGAGACGCAGCCGGAAGATTGACAATAAAGCCACTCTGCATCTGTGTGTGTGTGTGTGTGTGTGTGTGTGTGTTATTATAGATCATTTTATGGTGTGATTGCAGCTGGACAGATGCCTCCGTTCTCTCGCTCTGTCTACATATGGAAGTGAACTAATGTCAGTAGATGTGTGTGAGCAGCAGGCAGCAGCTGAGTGTTCAGGTCTGAGCTGAAGGACAGGAATCTGTTTTCACTTCCTGATCGATTGATGGATCTTGTACAGCAACACGGGGAATAAAGAATGACAACTATGTTTTTGTTGTTTTTCAATACTAATTCATATTCACAGTCATATCAAACATTACTATGATTCTGGCTGAAATCATATAAGCCATGCCATCTTGACTAAGACCCACGATACTGCCTTGTGCCCAAGTTTTAGGGTGCTTTCATACCTATGTTGTTTGGTCCGGATGTTTGACTGGACTTGACTGGACCGGACTTTTCAGTTTGATGCCAACCGAAGTGACAGGTGTGACACCTCCTCTGGACCATGGCACGGGCCAAACAGCCAAACCATGGTCCGATCAAAGGAGGTGGTCTTGGTCCAGATCAAACTGAACCACTGTTCGGTTCGTGTCCAGTGTGAAAGCAGTATTTTGAAAGGGGGAGTTTTTTGTGTGAGAATGTGTGTGTGTGTGTGTGTGTGTGTGTGTTAGGGAAAAGAGGGATAAAGTGTGTGTTGCTGTTTCTGGGTTTTTCTGACTATATTGCTTATTTGGCTCACTCTAGTTTCTCTCTCACTCTCAGACACACACACACACACACACACACACACACACACACACAGATACACAGAGTGTCAGGTAATAGGCTACACCTGGTCCAGCAGTTCTCTGGTCTCAGCTGAACAGCTGCAGATGTACCAGTTCAAACCAGTTCACCTCACAGACAGCAGACACACTCTCACTTTAAATTTCTCAACACTGTCTGTTTTGAATTCTTAATACTTTTTTTTCACTTTATCCTTCATTCAAGGAGTTTTATTTTGAAATTCTGTGGGGACAATATTTTATAGCCTGAACCCCAACAGCATACAACATCCTTGTATGTGATTTCTAATACAAATAGAAGTTGGAACATTGTGAAGATCCTTCACTATCTCAGAAGAAACTGAGAAACCATCAGCTATGGGGAGAAAGTACTATAATATGATTAGCCCATCAGTCCAGACCATTCATCTCTGACGATGCAAGTTCTCCAGGAATTGCAAGCTCAATCAGAGGCACCTTGAGCACATTGGAACAATTTTCCACTTTATGTAAGTATTTCACATATATAAAAAAGGCCCTATTAGGTCATCTCTGCATCAGAAAGGCACAAATACTTTTGAAATTGGTGCAAAATGACCAGAGAAAACAGAGAAAAAGGATGCTTTTGCTCAAGAGTTAGAGAACTTACACCTACCAGAATGCACTCTGCCTGATCAGATTAATAAACGCTCCTGATGATGGATGACATATTGTGGACTGGTCCATGTAAAACAATAGCAGCCGTCCCAGTCTTGTATTATAGTTAAACCGTAAGATAAAACATGTTTTTTATAAAACATTTTAGGCAAGAAGTATGCAACACTGTGACAGAATCTTGGTTTCTATTTGATCTGCGCTGCTTAGTTTTACTGTTTGTTATTTTGAGCAGTAAGGCACCTACTTCCTGTTCACAAATTCTCTATTACAGCTAAACAGGGCATTAACATAGGTTTCTGAGACCATATTAGGAGAGAAATAGGCAGTGGAGTTTGATTGGAACTTTAAGGGAGAGGGAGATGGAGGTGGGTAAGTCTCTTGATCCAACTCTATACTCTTACACCCCTTTCCCCACAAAATAAGTGTGTGCCTTGTTTTTTAAATACAGGTAGACCCGCTCAATATGAGCGATTGGGTGTATTCCCACTGCCACTGAACTCACCTCCAGAGAGCGAGTCTGCCTTTCTGTCAGCTGGTGTGTCTGTGTGTGTGTTGATGTGTGTGTTGTCTTGTTGGTGCATCCATGCAATGTCACTGACAGGCAGGAGAGCAGGTAAACAGCAGAAAGCAGTGGGTTTAGAGAACTTTGAAAACTTTTCAGTGGTTTCTTCACTTGATTCTTCTGGTACTTTATTAGTCCCCCTTTCAAACTTGGTGCAGACTAATTTGGAAGACTTTTTTAGCTCTGCTTAGGAGGAGATATACGGTAATGAGTGATTTTGAGTCGTTCCATCTCACCGGTTAAGGGGCTGGAATTACTGCGTTCACCCGGGTGTTGCATTCCCATTACTGCCGATCGGAGCCAAAGGCAATAAAAATCTGCGACTGCTGCAGAGTCATTTGACCAAGGTGTGAATGCCGATTGTACTTATTCCCATTGCATTAAAAAGCCAGATGTTAGTGGGTGTTAGTCAGTTTTCTTTGCAGTGGGAATGAGGCTTTTGTGTCTGTGATGGCAGGCAATACAAAAATGTAGAAGTGCAGTCTGTAGTTCCAGAAAGAGTGCAAGAGCCGCTGAAAGTCTGCCAAATGACGTAAATTCTATCATTTGGCAGAGTTTGGCAGTGCCCTTTTTATGGCAAATGGTTCCAATGTACTCTGTGAGGGATCTCCCAAAGAAGCAGTGAGAATTCTGCTGTCATTAACATGACGGTGTAGTGAACACTAATGCATTCACTGATGTACTTCAGTGACCACACTATATTAATAAAGACTTGTTTAAGTAGAGCTTACCGTCTGATTGGGTGGTGACGCTAACGGTCTCTGGTGCGGTCCCTGGTCCGTAGCGGTTGATCGCCAAAACTCGAACTGTGTACTCTGTGAACTTATTAAGTCCCTCCATCTTGTAGTTGAGTCCGTTCACCTCAACACTCTGAACACAAACACAGAGGAGCGATTACACTTTGGCTGTTTGCTATTGCTTAACCCTTTGAAACCTGAGCAAAATTGTCTTGATTTCTTTGAAAAACATAGAAAGAAGGCAATGAGCATCTTAAAAAGAAATGACGCAAAAAATGAGCAAGAAATCAGTAAAAAGTACAAAAATTACCAGAGAATTTGCCCAAAAAATGGGGAATTAAAAAAGAAAAAACAAAATCAAGAAAATAACCTGAAAAAATGCTTAAAATATTATACAAATTCTGTAAAATATTTTAAATGTATACTGCATGTATACTAAATGAGCATTAACGATGTAGTTTAGTTTAAGATGTTCTACCTAGCTTTTAAAAAAAAAAACATTTTTAAATGACTAATATCTTGCAAATTGCAGGACATTTCTTGCCAAGTTGTCAATACCTTCTCCCCCATGTTTTTGAAAGAAATCAAACCAGTTTGCTTAGGGTTCAAAGGTTTTAATAATTGTAAAAGGAATCTCAAATTAGCACGAGAAAAGTGACAGTGATCCAGGTTTCAAAGGGTTAGGGATTTTGGCCTGGTCCACACGTACATGGGCATATTTGAAAACGTAGCATTTTTCTATCAATTTTGGCCTTTTGCCCACACTCAAACTGTGTTTTAGATCACTGAAAACATACTTTGTGTAAAATGAGACGTGGCTTGAGACATCAGAGTTTTTATCTCCTTTATGAGGCATCACAAAGGAGACAGCATTTCATGCAATGGCGGATATGACCGAAATAGTCCTGGTTCATACTTTGCTAAGAAGACGTTTTACAAGTTTACACATAAATATTCAGTTTTTCTTTCATTATATTGAGGATTAGATGCATCAGAGTGTACTACTGGGTAGACTTCCAGTAATAGCTTTTTTAAAGCTTCCGACTGGCCAACAATTTCTTCTTTGCATTGCTTTAGGGTTAGGGTTATATTGCTGAAAGTTTGTATGCTTTTGGTAGCACTCCAATCGTGTTCTTACCCTGAATCCTGTTTTCAAATATACAGGTCTATGCAGTCAAGGCCTGGGTTATAATTCTCAGGAAAAGGGTTTGTGACAAAAGTTGCATTCAGAGGTTTTTAGACTCCACAAAGCGCCTGGTGTTCTGATAGGACGTTATGCAGCAGCAGTGATGGTGCTCACCTGTTCCTTGCCGGACGGGCTCTCGGTCCACAGCAGTCTGTAGCCCAGCACCGGGCCGTTTGGTTGGCTGGGAGGCTCCCAGCTCACCTGGACCGAGGTGGGAGACAGAGCCTCAGCTTGGAGAGACTCCACCCTGTTGGGAACCTGGACTGTAGAGACACAGAGACAACAAACTGCTCAACCACCCAGCAAAAAACGCTTGAAAAGACGTCATTGACATACGTCTAAAAAACGTTTGGAATTGGTTGCAAAAGGGAATGGTGAAATTACGTCTTTGTTAGGTTGTTGAAAAGATGTCTAAATGATGACATCTAAAGTTGGTTGAAAAGTTAGAGGTGAAAAGCCATCTATTTTAGGTTTGTTGAAAAGACATCTAAATGATGACATCCCTCCAACTCTAAATTTGGTTGAAAAGTGAAAGGTGAAAAGACATCTTCAAAAAGACACCCTTTAGGTCTTAATATGAAAACAATGTAAACCCTGATTTCAACCATGAATTCATGACTGTATATTAATTAAAATTAATATACAATGCTAAATTTTTCACACAGTATAATGTATAATCGTGAATTCATGGTTGATATAAGGTTTGTTTTTTTACTGTCAAAATGAGACAACTGAAAAAGAAGTGCCATTAAAACATTTATTGATATAACAAACAAAATATGTCTACATTTAATGCTATGTACAATAAAAGACATTAAGTATCCCCTCAACGCATCTGTTATAATCAAAAACAAAAAAGGGGGAATATCTACCAAATAAATATATAAAAAAAACCAACACATAATACGTATTCCATTTTTTATTTAATGAGTTGTAGGTATAGCGTCTACTGCCAGACTTTGCACGAACATGATCCAGGTTAACTGCCATTGTGTGAGAAACTTCATGCTCTGTGAATTTGCTTTACCATGGTTCGACAGCAACTGCAATGAAAGAGAAAATATATTTTAATCAACCTTTGTTTAATCCTTGTTACACAATAAAATCAAAAAGAAATTGTGTGAAAAAAGATACACATATATATAAATATATACATGTATATACTGTATATATATGTATATATCTGTATGTATAGAGTTACTGCTCAAGCACTTTACATTAACTCGCTTTTACTCAGTCAAAATGGTTTTGTTTACATCCATTTGACAACCAAAAAAAAAAAAAAAAAACACAGAAAGTTATAACAGTTTGTACCTTTTGCAAAGGTGTACAGCGTCGTTGGTTGACAGGCCCTTTTTGAGCCACAGCCCTTCATGAATTGCGATGAGTTGGTCAACAGCCTGAAAAAGAAAAGGATATAGGGAGGTCCAAGATGTCTTTGTGAAAAAATGGAGAATATAAGTTTCAATCAAAAAACAACAACAACAAAAAAACAGTGAAATTGATAATCTTTTTCTATTTTCAGACTGCTAAATCCACATGCTTGGATCCCATGACACACGAGTAATGGGGTTACGTCAATGGAGTTTGTTTGTTTCCATAAACTAGTGCATTTAGGCGCTAGTATTAAACACTATTCTCTGGCTTTTCAGCGTGTTTATTTGGAATTTGGATGTGGAATAAATGTTTTGTTTTGGGGGTTTTTTACCAAAAAAACACAGATGCTAATGAGCATCTGATCAGAAATTATTTATTACTAAATGCATATCTGCCTCTATCATGAGCAAATATAAAAATGATCAAATAAATTTGTAACAGCATCATACACTATGAATCAAAGCAGATTTGATCATTCAGCAACAATATCTTACTAATAACCAGAATTACAACAATAAATACTTCCTGCTATATGGCTTAAAATTAAAGGAGTAATTAAGTTATAAGTTGAAAACTCACCAAATGAGAAGGGTCCGTGTTGAAAGACAGCAGTCCAGAAAGTGCCAGAAAGTTAACAGTTCCAGGGTTAATGGTTCAGAGAATTCAAAATCTGGGTCCACGGTATGCACGTGATGTTTTCCCTTTCTCTCACTGACAGGCGCAGTAGGCGGGGTCAGTCTCAGTTACTTCACTCTCTCAAAAGCTCTTCAATAGTAAATAATAAATATTATTAAATGGCTCTGACTTTCACCACATGTCCAACCTGGGCAATTTGCATTTGTCTCCATGAAACAAAAACACATCTGGATGACAAATGTGTAACACTGGAACTGACCTAAAAGGAGTTATTTATGTTCATCCATATAATGTCCATAAGCAGTGTGTATATTTATATTTATATATTTCAGTTTGTAGTGCTGAATGTGATCTAAAAAAGATGCTAGTCTAAATTACGATCAAAACAAACAAGCTACAGCCTTTCAACGTCTATGTTTGGGCTCAATTAGGACCAAAAAGATGGTCTAAAAAATGTAAAAAAATTTTTGGGCTAAATCAGGATGAAGTCAGCCTGTCTGAACAATCCAAATTTTCAGTCTCTTTTTGGGCTAAATCAGGACCAAGTTGAACAATCTAAACGCAGCCCTGTTTTGAATGTCTTTTTTTGGGCTAAATTAGGACTGATTAGATTTGGACCAAAAAAAGACGTCCAAAAGATGTCCGGTGCTCGGTGTACACACACACAAACACTGATACTATAACTGCTACTATAACTAATGCTATTACACCTACCTATCTAATGCAAATAATGTTCACAACAAAATCAGTGTCCCAGACTGTACAAAAGTTATTTTCGATACAAGAGAGCAAATATGATCTGAGAGGTGTTTGTAAGTTTACTGTACAAAAAGCTAAAAAGGGTATTAAAAGGAGGTGCATTTCTATTATCATGGCAAATTTATGGAATGATGCAAGTATAAGTTTAAAAATGTGTATTTAACTTTTGGTTTTCAAAAGAATGGTTTGTAAAGCAATTTTTGAAGGTTACAAGTCGAGTTTTTGTTGGGTTATTTTTTCATTCTGAAGGGTAGTTTAAATTGATGAGTATGTAGGTTGAGCATATATAAGCATTTTGCTTCTGCCTAAGCCTGTTCAGTCACTACATCAAACACACTGTCGTAGTGTTGTATTTTAGTTATACTAACCATACTGTTTGTATTTATTGTATTATGTATGATGCCTGAATAGAGCACTACTACTACTACTACTACTACTACTACTACTACCATTACTTCAGGGACTGAGACCAACTGGCCCATTTCATCTTCGTCCAAGAATACTGTACCACTTGTCATGTCTCACTACATGTATCTTCTGTCCCTTCCTTCTCTTTCTCTAGTGTTAACCAGTGGCAGCTGTGGATGTATCATGCAACCACTGCTGTTGTGAGCTGAGATGCTATCAGAGGAATGTTTTTTTTTTCCAAAGATGGTGAAGGCATGACATGCCCTTTTCTGCCTTACTCTGTCTCTGACTGACTTACCCTGAAATTCTTACCCTCACCAAATTCACTTCTCAGGCTGAGTATATATCAGGATATATCAGGCTGATATATCCCATTTTTTAGTCTCGAAAATAAGTCGACATCCAAAAACAGTGGGTCCCATAAGATGACATCATCATTGATTTTTGTTAACATTATATATCTGTTTTTACAGACTGAGCTGTGTAAGGTTAGTGAAGTACATTTTGAACACAGTGCTCCATCCAAGTAGGGGTAAAAAAACAATATTAATTCATCATTGTACAGTGTAATAACCTGTGTTGCTTAAGACTGGTATTGTTTGCCTTAAATAAAATGCATTCAAAACTTCTTTTTGCACATTTCTTCAACTTCCTTAGGCTGCACAATTAGTAGATCTTGCCAAAAAATATTTTTACACCTATGCAGTCCCTTTAACAATAATAATATTAAAATTATTATTAATAATAATAAACCTCTAATTTAATAAAGAAAACAATTATGTTAGGTGTGTTTTAACAGAAACAACGGGATTCAACAGATTACATGTTAAAAAAAAAAGTCTTAAAAGTCTTTTTGCACTGAGAAAAGGGAATCCTCTAGGTTGTTTCCCCATGCAAAATACACCTGGGTTTAAAATTCATTTAAGCTACTTTATTTTAGGGGTTTAGTGAAGGCGAGTCATTTTTTAACCTTAGGACAAGTGGTGCATCCAGAAAGTTAAGACAACACAAGGGTCAAATTAGCCTTGTAAAACCCACAGGAGCTTCTGGTGACTTGTGCAAAGTATTGATTGTATATTTGTGTGTGTGTGTGTGTGTGTGTGTGTGTGTGTGTGTGTGTGTGTGTGTGCATGTGTACATGTGCATATGTGTGTGTGCATGTTTGTGTGTGTCTTACGGTCAGGTTTGGTGGTGATCCTCAGGGGGGCGGAGCTCTCTCCTGGCCCCATGTCGTTGTAAGCGATGACTCTGAAGCTGTAGCTCTCCTCTGGTTTCAGGTTCGACACGGTCAGCTCCAGAGACTCGGGCTCCGACACGTTCACCGACCGCTCCCTGACAGAGGAAAACACAACATCACACACTGTACCACTTATATTACAAATCAACAATGTACACTTTTGTAATTTTTTTTAAATAATATTTTTATTATCACCATGTCACATTTTATTAATTTCTGTTATTTATTTAATTTTTCCATTTTTTTTATTGCTAATCCTACTATGAAAATCCAACGGTGGACGTTTAAAAAAGAATCCAGTTTTATTTTGTAGGCATACAGATAATCTAAGCTGTAATCGGATGTAATCTGTGTAATCCAGCAGCGACTGCAGCTAATCCTCAGATTACAGCACCTCTGCAGCCTCTCGGTCCTCAACTGATCACCAAATCAGTGAGGAGACAGCTGCAAAGATTAGCATGTTTCCTCTGCAGCGTCAAACACACAGCTACTTCCTCTGCTTAGCACACAGCAAGAAAAGTGAAAAATACTTTTGGAACTATTTTAGACTAAATCCTGGAGCTATTTTTATCTTCCTAATAAAAATAAAGGAAATTTCATCTTAAAATTGTGTTCCACTGTGATTAGTATTAATAAAAACGCTGTAGGGGTTCTCACATTGATCTCAGTGCAGTTTTTTTTTAAATTATTTTTTTATCTGGATTTTATCCGGTGAGAAGCACAAAACAACAAAAACAGATTGTAACTGATGCTTCATTCAGAGAAACTCTACAAATAATTTAATCACAGTGTGAAAGATTTCTGAGATTTAGAAAAAAAAGTTTATCTTGAACATTAATCCAAACTTAATAAAAAACAATTGGATTTTTTAACTTCACAGACAATTAAATGCTGAGATGCTCTATTTAAGCATCTCTGAAGGACTTATTTATTTATTTATTGTATTATGTATTATGATAAACTAATCAGTCACTAATAAAAAATATCACTAATAATTTCAAATAAATAAATCAATTAAATCAAATTAAAAAGAAACATATGAAAAAAAGAAAAAAGGGTTAGGGTTAGGGTTAGGGTTATATTTTGCCAAGTTGCTCATTGCCTTTTTAGCAATGTTTCAGAAAAACATTTGCTAAGATATCAAAGGTTGAAATTAAACCCAAAGGCATCTGAACGCACCACTAGAAATCTGATGTCATTCCTGGTTTCATAGGGTTAATATATGGCTTTGGTGATTTTTCTTTACTTTTTTTAAAAAACACCACAAACAGAATTTCCAATTCAACATACTTCCATACAGTACATTACAATCTGTTGATTAAACGCTAAAAATCCCATCTTGTTCAGTAAACAAGATGTAACATGTAAATCAGACGGCTTGGAAAGGGAAAGTTTGAGACATTTCAGGGACATCGTGTTCAGAGGTTAATCCTCTGTAGACTGTATATGTCATGCCAGTCTAGGTCAAAATATCTGTCTGTAGACCAATGTGTTGGACAGACAAACTGTCAGAGCAACATATCGTCCAATATCATCATCTTCATCAGCACCAGCAGCAGCCGCAGAGAGACACAGAGGTTAAGGAAAATACAAGAGGTGAGAGGAGTTCTCAGGGTTTCTGAATCCATATTTTCTTCTGAGCTGCTGAGTAAAAAGGCAGAGAGGCCGAGCTGGGTGTAGAGTTAACCAGCAGGTCCGTGTCCGTCACACAGTGTGAGTCCTCTTTGCCCTTCTGAGGCCACAGTCTGAGGTCATTCAGTCTGCTCCAAAACAAATAATCCAGACAGAGGGAGACAGATCTGTCTCTGCTTCTATGTTCAACTCCTCATTTTCTTGGTGTTTTTTTCCCCCTTATTTTTCTGTTTGAGAACAGAGTGAGCAGAATCTCTCTCACCTCCTTCAGTTTCTACCTCGCTATTTATGATGTCCTTATGATACGACAGCAGCATTAACACATTTATCCTCAATTGTGACTGATTACACATGAACATCAACAAAAGGCTATAGCCTAAAAGAAATGAGGCTAAGATTTAGTCGACAGCTTCCAGACCACTGCAGTGGCAACAAGGAATCCTCTAGGAAACCCAGGTCTGCAGAATAAAACACACAACCACAGCATAACCAGTGTTACGTTACATTTGTGCATTTGATATCATATCATCATTTCTTAAGTGAAGTAGTTCAGCTGACATGTATATGAGCTCAGTTTGTCATCAAGAAGAGGAGGGGAGGTTTTTTTACAATAAGGTTATTGTGAAATATCACAGTTACATACTGTAAAATTCTGGAAATAATCACAACATTTTCTGAATGACTGCATCACGTTTACAGTAAATTATTGTTAAGTATTACCGTTGCATCATGTAAAACCCTAGACATAATTCACAGTGAGTGTACAAAGACGCTTTGATTATCCTCAGGATTCACGGGATGTAATAGTTCACAATGAATGACTGTAAAAAGATACAGAAACTTACTGCAAAGAAATGCAACTAGCAAAAATGTATCTTCATCACTGTATTATTTTTACAGTCATCTACTGAAATATTAAAGTTACATCCTTTAAAATCCTGGAAATAATTAACAGTGCACTGTTTGAGACCAGTGACATTTCCAGCCATGTTTGTAGTGACAAATACAGGCATTTTAAGCCAAAACATTATCTTTTCCTCACTATAACCAAGTGGTTTCTGGGCCTAAACCTAACCACACATTAACCACAGTTTTGTCAAAACATGAAATTGAAAATTGAAACGGGAAGAATTGTAAAGTGTCAACATCTTTAATATGTGAAACATACAAATTTATCATATCTGTGGTTTGATACTGACATTTACTTCTAGCAAGCGGGTTGGTGATGAAGCATGATCAGAGACATAATCATGAATGATGTTTACCCATATGTAAATACAAAAACAACAGGAGCTGCATGACGATATATATACCTGTGTGTGTGTGTGTGAGTGTGTGGAAAATATATATATATATATATGTATATGTATATATGTATTCTGATTACATTACAAGGGAAAACAAGGAAGTGGTCCCAACCGGTCTTATAGGTCAGCAGGCTGGGGTGATGGATGGGTCACAAATTCATAGATTCTCCCGTGTCTTTCCCCAGGAGACGAGTGTTTATAACTGTGAGAGCTTTAACTGAACTTTGAGTCATATCAAGTGTGTCCTCGCCATGTTTCTTTTCCTAAACCAAACCACAGTCATTTTAATTGCGGAATTTTTTGGGGGTCACTACTCTGACAGATGAGATTCAATGGGTTAACCTGACCACCTTAACTGTACGTTAGTTACTTAACTTAACATTAACGATGTAACGTCAATCATAGGGTGCTTATTTGTAGGATACCGACTATTGTGTGTGCATTTTTGTAGGATATCATATGATCCATTCTATGAGGATATGTTGCACTATCACAGAACTGGTGGCCATTAACCTTATTTTACAATCAATGCCAGTGCTTTTTTTGTGTTTTTTTCATGTTATCTCCAGATGGACACTACAGTACAGTTAAGGTTAAGGATAGATTGTCGATATGCTATAAAGTTAGTTTTAACAGGATGGAAACTCTGATTTACACTGCAAGAAAGGGCAGAAATACCACTTGCCTATCCGATGTCTCGACCACCACACCTTCACTTTGTGCCAACATTTTGGACACACTACTTCCTGCGTTGGTGCTGGATGTAAATTTTGAGCCGCAGATCTGTCAAATATGGATAGATAATAATATGATAGAGAAGCGAGCAGCCACTGTCAGAGGGCTCTGGTGTCTTGGCCTGCTGAGAGGAGTTTTATCTACAGTCATTAAAATCCGCAGAGGCCGAGTCTGATGCAAACCAACAGCTGTTCCAGGTTTTATGTTAATATGTTTGAACTACTCTACTGTCAGGCGGTAGGCGACATGTACACCTGTGTAGCACCTGTGCACCTTTGTAGAGTGTCAGCATCTGTCTATAAGAACACGTGTTTTCATTTGACTGCTAACTGGATCCAGAGTGCCAGTATCTGGTGCGGTTTATACACACTTTATCACTAACAATAAGGCTATTGCTATTACTGCTGGTTGCCATGTAGCTGTTGCCATGTGTGAAATCGCTCCTTGTGATTGGCTGACCCTGTTTCAGGTGAAGATCAGAGAAAATCAACCTTGAAGCGACTAAAATACAAGCCAACCTTGTGTGTGTTCTGCTCCATTCAGTGATATGTTTTTATATGCTAAATTCCAAATCATTTAAAATTACATAAATCATTTCCCATAAAAACAGGCCTAGACGAGGTAAAGTACCACTGACACGCAAAATGATGGCAGTATGAGTACGCTAACATATTCTGAAAACAATAATAAGCAATGTGACTTGCCAAGCTACGCCATGTAGGGACTCTGCCAAAAGCCTCTAAATAGGAAGTCAAAACTCATCTTTTCGTCCACGTAATTCTTTCTGCTTCCCTTCTTTTTCCATTTTTCTCTCTTGATCTCTCTCACTAATTCTCCATTTTATTTTCAATATATTTCCCGGAAGTCATTACAACTGACAAAAAAATTCATCCCCACTCTGCCATCCTGCCATCTCCCTTTCTCCTATAATCTTTCATTGTTTTCCCTCTACGTCTCTCTCTCCCTACCTCCCTCCCCTCTCGTTTTCTGCGAGTTATTAGCGCTGAAAAATCTCTGTATTTTTCTCTAAGTCATTACAACTGACAAAACCTCGGCCTCTGTTCCCTCTCTGAGTCATTAGGACTGACAGAATCTCTCTGTCGAATCGTTTCATGATGAAACTTCAGTGGCTCTTTTGTCCAGCGTAGCGTTCAGAGCCCTAAAACACTGCGGGCTGGTTAGTCCCTAAGGTAACAAAGCTTAAAAGCCTGGGTGTGGAAGCCTTCAGCTGGAGCCCTGACTGTCAGAGGTTACCATTTAACATCAGCGGGGGACTCGCCAACATGTCACCGAGAGCTTTTTCCACTAAATGTTCAGAGCCACTGTGTGCAGCAGAGCTGTGTGATCAAAGGGGAAAAGTGCTGTCTTGAACTTACTGTTAGTGTGTCCTTTGTACCTTTATGAGTCAACAGCACAGGGCTTCCTGTTAGACAGTGTTGTGGTTCACGCACCTTCAAGTCCATGTCATGTTAGGAGTGAGACTCTAAGGATAGTCTGGTCTAAATTGGAATATTTCAGCAATTACTGAACGGATTGTCATGAAATTTGGGCCAGACATTCATGGTCCTCTGAGGATGAGTCCTAATGACTTTGGTTATCCCCTGAATTTTCCTCTAGTTCTACCGTAAGGTTCACAGTAGGCGGATTTCCATTAACCCTCAATTTGCAAAAATTTGAATTGTCAGTATAAAATACACCTGATGGAAACATGTCGGTTTCAAAAAATTTCCCATTTGTCGCAAAAAAGTTTTTTCGCTTACATGAGGTGGTATTTTAGGTGATTTGAAAAGGCCATAGTTTGCAAAACTGCAATAAAAACACTTTTTTGTCTTTTCTAGGTCACATGATGGTATGGATGTGCTTGTCAGTAGGAACTGGCTCACTCATGATGCAGCAGGAGCTACAAGAGGTGTTGTTGCGTCGCATAACTCTTTAAAAGTTAATCAGATCATCCAGAAGTTTTGAATCCACAATTCCTCTGTGAAATCATGGACTATCACCTCCCAGAAATCCCTTATACGTGCCTACTAAATGTTTGTGCAAATCTGTAATGGAAACCAGCTTATTGTTAGATTATCTCTTGGATAGATTACCATGAATTTATGGTACATACATTCATGTCCCCCTCAGAATGCAGCTCACTCACCAGAAGAAAACTGTAAGTTTCTGCAAACCATGAAAACATAGTACATGCATGCAATGATTTTTTCACGTCTCCTATTGTGTGTACAGTGTGGAGCCCCTTTGACTATAATTAAGCCTGTTGCATCTTTGTATAACCAAGTGTGAAAAATTATGGCTAAAAAAACATGAGATGGTATCACTGTTACATATTGAAGCAGTACAGTTTGCTCAGATTTGATAATTTTCTGAACTTTTCATCCCTAAAACTGATTTTTTTTAATGCCTTCAAAATTTGGCTCCCGATATTTTATGCAAATTTATCGGCAGGAAAAATAGTGGTAGGAGCACCAGGAGCAGAAATAGCAATTGTAAAATCGCAGTGAGACAGGGCAGTCAGCATTTTCTATAAAAGACTCTAAAATGTGGAACACACAGCTGACCGAAATAAAGTAAACACAAGATATTAAGATTTTTAACAAAAGTGTTAAAGGTTGGCTGAAGCAAAATCTACGGTGGCCCTGAAGGCCAATAGCAACAAATATTCCAAAAGCCCAAAATATGTTTCACAAAACACAAATACGTTTCATAAAACACAAATACATTTCACAAAACACAAATACATTTCACAAAACATAAAAACCTTTCACAAAACAAAATAACAAAACACAAATACATTTGGCAAAACACAAAAACATTTCACAAAACATAAAATATATTTCACGAAACCGGAAAGGGTAAGACCATGGTACTTGTCTCTGATTGGACAAACTTGCGCCATTCTCGAACGTAATTTCCGGAGTATGTGTTTACAGCGCGAACAAAGCGGTTATTAAACTTTAATACACACAAGTATGTAAGCTACTAACACTTTGCATAAGTATTTACATTTCATATATGTCAGGATGTCTGTTGATCCCCTGGGGAAAAAATGGTGTTTGTGGTGTCAACACAAAATACTTAAAACGTGAAGCTAAAATGTGTAAGATAACGCATTTACGTTTGATATGCCAATTACAAAGTACAACATTGTTTAGACTCTCAGGTTTCTTGTTTGCCTCTCTTTAAAATAGGCATTTTTGGTGCATTGTTAAAGTAAAACTTAATTAGTGAAATCTTCATACAGTAAACTTCAGACAGCAGCTCACTGGTTATGCTATAAGGGATAGCTGACTTATATTTTAAGCAAAACATTTGGGAAAAAACAAACCTCTGTTTTCTGAAAAGTGACCACCAAGACTTGATACGTTGATTACTCATTGAGGACCTAAACAAATGGCTTCTGGCACTAGCATGATAATCGCTATGATGATGGCGAAGACTGGACTGTACAGCTGCCATAGCCCCGTTCTCGGTCCCACAGTCTGTGCAGAGTCTCATGGGAGCCACACCTACACTTCTGATGCAGTCAATAAAGTTGTTTTTTATCACTTCGGGGTTGTTGTTTTTTTGGTCCACATTTGAGCCACATTATTCTGTGGGAGAGCCCGTCTATACAACCAGATACGGCAAATCCAAAAGGTTTTAATTTGTCATACCCGTCTACATGACACAGGTAGTTCGGACTCATTGAATGGTAAGTGCGACAGATAAACCTGCAATGTTCCCGCAACAGGGTCCGGCATGGATTCAGCTGCCGGAGCATTTTCATGACGGTCTCACGAGTACCATGGTCCCACCCTTTCTGGTTTCGTGAAATGTATTTTGTGATCTGTGAAATGTTTTTGTGTTTTGTGAAATGTATCTGTGTTCTGTAAAATGTATTTTTGTTCTGTGAAATTTATTTGTTTTGTGAAATTTATTTTTGTTTCTGTGAAATGTATTTGTGTTTTGTGAAATGTATTTGTGTTCTGTGAAATGTATTTGTGTTTTGTGAAATATATTTTGCGCTTTTGAAATATTTATTACTATTGGCCTTCAGGGCCACCACAAAAATCAGATACGTGAGCATTTTTAACCTTTTCATGACTTATAGTTGAGTGTTGTAACTGTATGGGCAAAGCCTCTC
Source organism: Plectropomus leopardus (assembly GCF_008729295.1). Lineage (NCBI taxonomy): Eukaryota > Metazoa > Chordata > Actinopteri > Perciformes > Serranidae > Plectropomus > Plectropomus leopardus. Next base: position 3,255,037 of record NC_056482.1, on the reverse strand, counting down.
TTTCTCCTCTTTGCCACTGCATAATGTTTGCAACAATACTCACTTAGCAGCAAAATCTAGGCACCAAAACACCCCCAGAAGTACACCGCACAACACACTGACTAGCCAAAACAAAAAAAAGGCCGCATGAATCTCAATCAAATGAGGTCTCCAGTTGATGACTTGAATCTCCAACTTTTAGGGGGCAGCCCTACCAAAGATCACAGCAGACCATTGTCCAAGACCAACAAAGAACAGAACTGGTTGGTTTTTAGTGAGTAATTTCTAATTTCTTGGCTTTTTTTAGCCACCATATGGGAATGCTTTTGCTGTGTTCCTAAGTGGAAAAGTGCCCCTAAAACAGGGTATTTCAATTCAAAACATGATCTTCTACGAACCATCAAAAACCAAGTGGCTTTTGTGCTTTACCTAACCACAAGTCAACCACAGTGTTGCACCACCAACCCTTCAAAACTTCAGATTGCTGAATACTTTGGCAAAAGACCAAATACCTCATTCAGTAGAAAAACGCAAGCATTCAAAGTCTGAAAAAGTCAAAGATTTGTTGTACCAACCTCCAGGTTGGACACCACTGCCTTAGCGTCAGAATATATGTCTGACCAAATGGAGAACAAAAATTTTAAAAATGAAATTAAATAATTCCATCTTACCTCTCGACTCCGTCCTGGGAGTAATAAATGCCATAGGTCTGCACAGCTCCTCCGGTCTCCTCAGGGGGGCGCCAGCTGAGTCGGACAAATCGGCTGGACACTAGGACAGGGACCAGGTCGCGGGGGGCAGAGGGGAGGGCAACGCCTGGGCTGGGGGACACTGGTGGGGGATCAGAGGAGGAGGAGTAAGTCAAGGGGGTGCCAGAAGGAGCAGGAGGAGGGCGAGGAGGAGGAGCAGGTGTGTGGGTGGGTCTATACTGATTGGGCGTGGCCTCTGTTAACAGTTCATCCAGGGGGAGAGGGAGGGAGGGGAAGAGAGGGAAGGGAGGAGAAGCAGGGACAACCATGGGGGAGGTGGAGGGGAGGTGCAGGAGGCATTGCAACGAAAAAACAAAAGGAGCAGATGAGAAATGAGATGAGCAGATAACGAACGGAAAAGACGTGGAAGAGACAAGAAGGAAGAAAAGGAGGAAGAAGAGTGGTAAAGAAGATCACAGGCAAGAAGAAAAAGCGGCAGAGCATCTGAAGACTCTAGTCATCAATCAACAGATATCAATCATCTGAATGTAAAGACGAGTTCCTCCTCTCATTTAATCATAGCTGAGAATAATGTGGCCATCTGATTAATGACTGACAGCTCAGCCTTGCTGGATTAATTCACACACTCAAGAAGATGTACTTAAAAATTAGGTTTTTGTTCTTTTGAGATGTTGATGTATGAGCTTTTGGAAAAACTACTTTTATAGTGGATTTATATGAACACTTATAACACAGTCTAATCAACATCCTGAGGTTGAGTGTTAATTCCTAAATATGTTACAAGACAATCATGAGAGACACATGGGCTACAACTGCCGAACCCTTGAACTAACATTAACCATCCATCTGTATCTAGATATGATGTCAGATCAAAGGCCTTTCTTTTTTTGTCTGGTGTTTATCAACAAATCTTAGGTCTGCAGGATTGACTCTTATATGTAGGTTTAGCTGGCTGACTTGTAAACAAGAATGTACAGCAGCATCACTTCTGGAGACTCATAAGGGACTATTAGGCTAGAACATGCAAGTTCACATGACAGATGGACAAAGCTGAGATCCTCACGAAATATATGGTCCTTGAAGCTTGTTGATGTTAGGACTACTTGCAAGACCAGGTGGTAAATTGTGGTAGCTAGTGAACTAACTGCTAACACACTGGCCAGCGAGAACATGCTAGCACTAATTAGGCTTATTCACAGTTCTGAGTTTCTAAGGGTTGTCCCAAGTACTATTTTCTGAGCTGCAGAGCTTTGCAATTAATCAACAGCGAATAATCTGAGCTTTGGTCGGCGGGAGTTGGGAGGGGATGACAGACACAGTGGTGTCACCCTGCTCCCAAGAGCTTCACTGTCAGGTGAGTGAGGGAGAGACCCTGCACTTTACGGCTTCACTGTCAGGTGGGGAGACACCATGCACTGTATGGACGAGAGACACCTTGCTCAACAGAGCTTCAGCTCTATGGGCCTCTGACTGCTTGTCAGAGGTTGGGACTCTTTATAGTTTGTAGATAAAGTTAAAAAAAAAAAAAAAAAAAAAAAAAAACTATGACAGTTCTCGCAATACAATAATCTGTGTTCAGTGTTCTAAATTTGTCACTTAAATGTCAATGTGCGTCTGAAATGGGAAGTCCTAATTATGGAAGATATTTAAATTCTCCTGCTCTGTGCTGCAGAACAGCACTCCGGTCGTAGTGGGCTGCGGGGTTGCTTACATGTTTGCGCTCCGGTGCTGGACACACCGATACATAAATGGCTTGACTCAGTCAATAAACCTGTTAATAACCGTTGGGTAAAATGATCATTCCTGTCGTTGTGTGTGTGGCAGGCACGGCAGCAGGATTACAAACACTGAAATTAAATTCCATCCTCCATGAGGAAAAAAAAAATATCCGAAAGCCTGAAAACTGAATACATACCCAATTAGCTAATACACAGACAGCTAAATATTTGGGTACAGCACCATGAGTTTTGGTCAGTTTTACAGTCGAGCTCACAAGATGTCTAAAAGTTCCATATAAATTAGTCTGGAATAGTTTTAAAATTCACAACGATGAACCCCAAAAATTTAAATCTACAAGCTCTGCAAATTACCTGAAAACTTTAAGTAATAGCTTAGCTCTTTGACAAAGTATTTTTGTTTCTAGCTGTTATGACTAATGTTGCTGCAACCTGCATGCGAACAAAATGGCTAATTTTCAGGTCATTTTAGATATAACGAAAAAAACTGATGTTTACAAAACATGTCCTCTCGACTCTAACACCACAACCCTTCAAAACTTTGATTAATCCTGAACATTTCTTAACAATGCTTTGATGTCCCAAACAAGTATTCAGGACAGTCCGAATAATCTAATTTAATAAAGATCATCCAAGTGGGAGGTAAAGTTTTCTGAGCTGGCAAGCTTCTATCGGTTGGAATAATATGACCTCAATTATCAAAGTCATAAGCCTGGTTGCTTTTGGAAAATATGTTTACAAAACCTTTTCAAAATACATATTTGTATCACCCACTCGAGTTTCACAACATTCAAACTATTCCTCTATATTGGAGAAGTTTCTATTCAAATAAAAGTGGATGGTGCAACACAGCTAACAAGCTATGGTAGCTCCCTTTACTATGGACTCTTCGTTCCCTCAAAGGTCAGCACTGTCAACACAGCACTTAGTCCGTGGGTGCAAATTAAATTAACTGATTTTGCTGCAATTTTTTACTATTTTGGATGGTGTGAACCAGACCTTTATTGTAAAAGGTAATCAGAATCTTTGGAGAGGAACTAGTACAAGCTCGACTTCCACAATGACCATCGTCTTGCATGTTGTATAGGCTCCTTGAGAGTCTCCCGATGGGCTCAACTTATTTCTCCTTTGCAGAGGAAGGGCTTAGCTTTTTGACAGCTTAACATAACTAGATGAAATGGAGTTAGGTGACCTTTTGACTTGTTGGGTGGATCATTTTATCAAGACTGTGCCATGCAAATGCCAAACCTGTACTAACGTGTTGTTCAGGATCAAGTTGTTGTTCTTACTTAAACCTATGATAAGTAATGCACTATGATTCATATATAATCCATTTTATTCAGTTACAAGAGGTTGCGATCATCTAATCTATGAAATGCAGGCTGTCCAGCCACAGCACAAACTGTCATTATTTCCAATCAAAGGCGAAGCAGGCGTGTTATGCGAGTGATAATGGAAAGGCAAACCCCTTTTATGTGGGAGCGTCCATGTATGAGGGATTTCTGGGAGGTGATAGTCCACAATTTCACAGAGGAATGTGGATTCAAAACTTCCAGATGATCTGTTCAACTTTTGAAGAGTTATGTGATGCAATAATAGCTCTTGTAGCGCCTGCTGCATCATGCTCGAGGGAGCCAGTTCCTACTGACAAGCACATAGCCATAGCATCATGTGACCTACAAAAAGCCAAAAAAGGGTTTCCATTGCAGTTTTGTGAAGTATGGCTTTTTTGAATTACCTGAAATACTACCTTTCGAAACTTTTTTGCAATAATTGAGGTTTTTAGAAATTGACATGTTTCCATTAGGCGAATTTTATATTCCCAATTTAAATTTGTGCAACTTGAGGGTCAATGGAAACGCACCTATTGTTGTTGTCCCATGTGAAACAAGAAGTCAGCCTTGATTTATTTTTAAGTTTCCTATATACATAATGTCATGTTATCATGTAATTGTGCGTCATCACGTTATGTGAAGTACCTAAAGTGACAATGGCCAGTTTTGATAATTTTCCTGAAACTAACCTAACCAGTTGAGGCACTAATTTGTAAGATACCATATGAACCGAGTGCATTACTTTTCATAAATTATTATAGAATCCATTGCATAAGAATATGTTTTCCTGATCTATTTGTCACATCCAAATTATTATGATAGGGTCACTGGCACATCTTTGAACCGCATCAATTTTTCATTTGTCTGAACTACACATCACATCTCTAAACTATACAATATGTAAACTGGCAGCTCCAGGTCAGAGTGTCAAAGAACAGTGATAAAGTGTTGTGCTTTGATCAATATGAAAATGTTTTTCTAAATATGTAGATTTTTTTCTAGTACTTAAAATACTGATGTAACAAAAATATGAATGAAAATGGAACAAAATGAAAAATGACAGTCTCTAACCTCCATGCTGATTAATACTTAAATCACTTTTATGCTTGCTTTGTACAGTTTACAACAGTTGTGTTGTTGATTTCTTTTCTTATATAGGATCATGTGAAACTTGGATATCTGTATCAATCACCGCTTTACATTTTTTTAACAAGAATATGCCTTAATTCCAGTATCTGAAACATCACAACTTTGTATTCAGTGTTTTGAAGGCTCAAATCTCAAATCTACAGACTTCTTGTTCTCCAGCTGTGTACTTTGACTAAAAAAGGTCTCGGGATTGACATTCAATTTGACCAATGGCAAAACATTGATGTGGTGCTCGAGTGTTGTTGAATGGTATAAATACTCTTGTTTCTAAAGGTTTATTTTCCTGCCACTTGAGTTTTTTACACCCACACTGAACAGTTCCTTTTCTTCTTTCCTTTGTTTAGTCCCTGCCTGCATTCTTTGCTTCATTGTCTTTTAAGAACTGCTTTGACAGATGCAACTGATGGTGCATGCAATCAATAAGAGCACAGCTTCGAAAAGCCTTTAGAGAGAAGTGAAACAGTCGGAAAAGCGTAGGCCATTCTTAATATTTAATACAAGTATGAATCTTTTTTATCAGTTCCAACTTGGAAACTCAAGAGTCCAACCTTGCAAGAATGCACGATTTGCACCTGGGACAACATCATTCAATATTAAACTACTGACAAATCTGTACACCTGAAACATGGATCCCCTGGCGTATTCCAGCAGCTGAATCTGGATACGTTTTTCCATCTCTGTATAGTGTGTTACCAAAAAGAATAAATCAAATATCATATATCAAACAATTTCCACTGAAGTGTGGTGAGATCTAGACATGTAAGCTCGTTCCTATCCTATTAGATGCTGAGAAAACTTGCTGTCATGCTGTCATTTCAAATCAGTAAGATTATTGCAATGGTTTTTTTTTTACTGGCCTTCTGAAACAGTTAATTGAGAAATGTCAACTTTTGCCACAAGACTTAACCAAAACAAGGATGAGAGCGTATTACCCCAGTTTTGGTGATATTCTTCAGGCTCATAGTATCTTTTAGAATAGATTTTTTGGTTCTTTAACCTCTTTTTAAAGCCTTTTAATGGATTTAGAATGGCTTGCATTACAGACTCTCTGTTGCTCTATGGTCCGTGTACTTGGCGGCCAATGAATTTTCATTTTGAAATGAGAAAACCAAAATTGGTAACAAGCTGTAACAAATAGAAAATGACAAAAACGATCCGACAAAAAATCTGTTATCTGATTTTCTTTGATGTACATATAAATGGAAACTGAGAATTAAAATAAGTGTGTGGAAATTAGTTTCTCAATTTTACATTGTTTTTCCTGTTGTGACCCGGAAACTATCAATGCCGTTATACCTGGAAGTCAGGAGCACTGATTGGCTGATTGATGAAAGACATACAAGTCTGTTTATATATACCATATATACCGCTATTGATGGTCGTATCAGTTATGTTATTGCATAAGTTATTCTGGGTGGATCACACGTTGCCCACAGCGAACGCCACATTACATGCCAACACTTCTGTCTGTATGTGTAACTTACAGGCTGTATGAAATCAAACAGCTTTCAGATCCACTTGACAGGTCCCTTTGTACATCTGTAAATACCTTTAAAAGACCAGTGCAACAAATAAAATGCAATCTTCAACTTGCCAAAAAGTGATTGCAGCTGCTATTTTGTTACTGAAAGGTTATTTCTGCCTCAAAATGACCGGATTTAATTCTTGGGGACTGTATTTGACTAATTGTAATTGCTCCAGTCATTTCTACCTGTGTAAATACCTTTAATACAATGCATAAAATGCAATTTTCAACTTGCAAAAAAATTGATTGCAGCTGCTATCTTGTCACTGAAATGTTGTTTCTGCCTAATAATCTACCTGATATTATTCATAGTGAATATATTTGACAGACTGTAGCTCACCCAGTCCTCTTTTACCTGTTTAAATACCTTTAAACGACCAATGCAACAAATAAAATGCCATTTTCAACTTGCCAAAAAGTGATTGCAGCTGTTATCTTGACACAGAAAGGTTGTTTCTGCCTCAAAATGACTGCATTTCATCTAGAGTGAATATATTTGACAGATTATATAGCCCACTCAGTCCCTTTTAATCTGAGGCAATACTTTTAAAAGACCAATGCAACAAATAAAATGCAATTTTTAACTTGCCAAAAAGTGATTGCAGCTGCTATCTTGTTACTGAAAGGTTGTTTCTGCCTCAAAATTCTTAATTCTTGGAGGTTGTTTTTGACTAACTGTAATAACTCCAGTCATTTTTAACCATGTAAAAACCTTTAAATGGCCAATGCAATACATAAAATGTAATTTTCAAGTTGCCAAAGATTCTGTCCTCAATAAAATGTGCCCAATATAAACAATTCCAGGTAGTTGTACTATTATTAGCTGAACAAGGATTTTGAATTGCAACAGTAATACTTGGGTCTTTATTGACTACAGTTCACACAGGAACACAAGTATCGAGGAGGACGCAGCTTGAGAAAGGCCAGGAGTTCCCTCGGAGAGTGTATGTGTGATCGGCAGAGTAACAGCAGTTTTTGCTTTTAAGTTGCCACCAATTATACTGCTGTAGAGAACAGTCCCTGAGGCTGAACACAGCAATAATAAATGTGCCACACACACACACACACACACACACACGCACACGCACACACACACACACACAGACAGGAAAATTCTACAGCTCATGAGTTTTCTTACATTTTAGTGCTGAGTCAATGATGAGGGGAAATTATGGGAACACATCATTATAAATAAAACATAAAAAGCCCCAACTGATCATCTACAACCAAACTGACACCATCACCTGTCCTCACAACTCCTTCTCCCCTTCACCTCGTCATCATAAACTGAGAAAAATCAAATCTATTCCTGGGGTCAAAGGTTGTAACTCTCCACAGAGTCTTAAAATGCTTTTGTTTGTATGTACATGTCAATAAAGCTCAACTGAACGCACACACTTTGCACTTTATGATGAGATGAAAAGAAAGATAAAGAGGAAAAGGACAAAGAGAGTGAGAAAGACAAAGAGGACAACATAAAGAAAGAAACCAGAATTACCGCCTGGCGGTTGTGTGCCTCCACGTACCAGTGAAGTTGCAATTACGATTTTACAGCCATGTCTGTGAAATGAATGCTTCACACACATCTAGCCCCCGGCAGTACGGAAGATGTATACAATCAACACAGTTTCAAGGTGGGAACTCAAGATCAATGTTACCAATTCAGTGTCTGACCAAATGTCTTTGCTTCAGTTCCTTAGATATGATGCTGAATAGTAGCCAGAAAAGTGTTTTTGACAAACATTACAATATCACAGTGATAAGAGTTAAAAAATGTCAGCATTTCATCATTTTATCCAAAGTGGCCTTGACCTTTGACCACCACATTCTAATCAGTTTGTTTTTGAGTTTAAGTGGACGTTTGTGTCAACTTTGAAGAAATTTCCTCAAGGTATTCTTGAGATATCATGTCAAAAAGAAGATGTAGGGTCATATTGATCTTGACCTTTGACCAACAAAATCTAACCACTGTTAAGTTCAAGTGGACGTTTGTGTCCAATTTAAAAAAAAAAAAAAATCTCAAGGTGATTTTGAGCTATCAGGTTCAAAAGAATGGGGCAGACAGATGGACAACCCAAAAGAAATGCCTGTGGTCATGGTTATTGCCAGTGTGGAGCCTCAAGGTACTAATGCTACTGCATTCACAAAAAATGAGACGGACATAAGGTTGCATTAACTTTGACCTTTGATCACCAAAATGTAATCAGTTCTTTGTTGACTCCAAGTAAAAAGTTCTGCCAATATTGATCAAATTCCTTAAAGCTTTGCTGTGATTTAGCATTCACAAGAACGCCATGGCTATCACTGGCATTGAGGCATAAAGAAGAGGAGGAGTATGAAAGCAAGTATGAAAGAAAGAAAACAAAGAGGCATAGATGAGAAAGAAAATAAATGATATGATAAAAGGAGGAAACAGAAAAGAAGAAAAATGTAAGAAGATGAGCGAAAAGAAGATTCAGGAGGAAGATGGGTCGGGGGAAAGAGAGAGAGACAGGGCGAGATGAATGAAGAAAAACAGGAGAAAGGTGAGGAAGTGGAGGAAGACGCTCCTGGATGGAAACAGAGGAGTGTTAACACACCTCCTCTCGTCTCTGTGAGATGAGATTTTAGGGTGTGAAGGGCGGATTCGTTCCTGCTTGGTGACCCAGCCCAAGAACCGAGTCGGCGCTGAGCAGTAAAGCGTCACTCTCTGCCGAAAATAGACGGGTAGGCTAAATAATAGAGTCAGACACCACAGAAGAAGAGCTGGAAAACAATCTGAATAAGTGCTGAAAATAACACTGCAGCCTGCCCGACGACCAATGATACCTGCATGCACGCTCACACACACGCGCATGCACACACACAAAGCCTCCATGTTTTTTCCATCATCCACCAAGCTGTTCTGCATTTATATTGTTTCTGCTGCCTGAATGATCTTTAGGGGAGTTTGGTTTCAGCTCTGAGGTTTCAACAAGAGATGGGTTTTTGTGTGTGTCTGTTATTAAAAAAAAAAAAAAAAACTGCACCAGAGAATTTTATCTTCTGCATAAATGGACAAAACACAGTGTACTAAATTTCTTCTGACGATCAAAATATGTCCACATTATCTCTAGATTGAGACACAAAAACAAGTAGATTCACGTGCTATAATGCTTTCTGTTTTGTTTTTTTTTTAAAAAAGGTTCTTCTAAGTTCTAAAATTACATTTACACATGTAAGACATTTCAAAAGTTTGGAATCAGCTATTATATTGATGTATTCCTTCGTTCCCTCAATAATTTCTACTTCAAGAGAGATAAAAACTGTAGAAGCCAGACTAAAAATGTATTATTTATTTTTGAAATAGTATAGTTGTGGCCTCAAAAGAATGATTAAATGACTAAATTTCCATTTAGTCGCTGTCCCCACAGTGTTGCATGACAAGGGAGAATACTGTTGGAATTAGATTTTGAATTTGTTATCCAGTCTAAATAGATAGTCCTCAGTACAACTGGCTGTAAATATTGAGTTCTTCTTTTTGCTTTGAGTCAACTCAGTGGTTAGATTGAATTGGTTGAAACTGTAATTTGTCAGTCAATTGTTTGAATAAGAGCCTTGCTAAAACAACACATTGCCCGTTGAATTCAGCTTGTTACAGGCATTACTGTGCACTTGACGTTGAGGCAGAAACCTTTCCTATCATATCTGCACACATTTTGATTCCAAGGTTCATTTGTATTATCAGTGACTGCTGACTTCTTTTATTATTGTACTGTTGCTCAGAGCGGTCTTTCTGCCCTTTCATTGTCAGTCTGGTTGAACTATTGTATAGCGTTTTGTTGTCCACGTACAAAAAAAACCCTCTTCTTACATAATAGCACCTTTTTGTAACAAGGATTTCTACAACCTCAAAGCATAAAAGATAATATAAAAATATAGATAGTCCTCTCAGCCATCTGACTTACTTAATCAAGCCTTTGTGGCAGGCAATGCAACCCAGGAGTTACTGCCGCCACTGACTGCTTCTCCTTAATGTTAACACCTACTTTTTCTGTCCACTGCTGCTATCGACAATGCTGCTGATAACCTCTACTACAATTACTAAGGACTGTTGGTATTCAATCCTGCTACTGTTAATTCTGCAAACTACTGCTACTAGTGCAAACTGCTACTGCTGCTAACTGCTACTAATGCCGCTGCTGACCAATACTGCTGCAAACTGCTACTTCTGTTCACTGCGGCAAACTTCTATTGCAGCTGCTGCTAACTGCTACTACTGCTGATAACTTTTACAGCTGCTGCTGCAAACTATCACTACTGCTACTACTGTTGCTAACTGACACTACTGCTGCTAACTGTTACTACTGCTGCTACCTGCTACTACTGGTACTACTTACTAATGCTGCAAACTGCTACTACTGCTGCTAACTGTTACTCCCACTGCAAACTGCTACTACTGGTGCTATTTGCTAATACTGCTGCTGCTTGCCATTACCAGTGCTGATCACTGCTGCTGCTGCATGTCATTGCAACTGCAAGGACACTGTCTCTAAATACTGTAACTTGATGTTGAGAACTATCGCTGCGGTCAACTTTTGCTGATACCTACTACTGGTGCAACTGCTGACTGATAACTAACTACTATTGTTGCTGGTGTTCTATGCTGTTGATATTGTTCGAAGCAACTGCACCTTATGGTGGCTGCTGATTTGTAATATGCTGTCACAAGACAGTTTTTACTATTTAGTCTTACTGTCTGAATGCTGTTATTGCATGCTGAATGCTAACCGATAGCAGTTAGTATTCTGAATAAGAGGTGGCAGGGTCTCTTCTGTTGTACAAGTGAAAAGAAATCAAGTTAAACTTTGCCTACACTGCAGGGCTTAAATACACCATTGCATAGCGGTACTAATGCAGTATAAATACATTAAGGAGAACGTCAGATATGTAGAGCATCTATAGACCAAATCTCTTTCTCCCCTTATCATTTTGCCTATAAATATTCTCCATATCTCCCTCTCCCTCACCATCTTTCTCTTTTTTAACCTCTATTTATGCAGAAGAAGACTGCTGAGCTTGGTCGCTTGCTTCAGCGTCACTCTGCTTCACATTCACACTGCCTCTCCCTCTCTCTTTCTCTCTCTCTCTCTCTCTCTCTCTCTCTCTCTCTCTGTGCACTCAATTTCAGGGCTCATTTCAGCCAGCTGCCGTTAAAAACGTCTGTACTGCACACACACACACACACACACACACACACACACACACACACACACACATGCACACACACACACACACACACACACACACACACTTCTCTCTGCCCTCTAGTTTTAAATTCCTCTAAAATGGATATTTATTCCTGTAAATCTCCACCACTGGGTGAGTGAGTAAAATCTCTAAGATCTTGAGTGTGTGTGTTTGTGTGTGTTTGACCTAAGTGACCTGAAGTTGGAAAATGACTTTAATGGATGGAAAGTTGAAAAAAGCAGATATTCGCACAGAAAAAAAGTAGCTACTACAGGTTGAATAGAGTACACAGCACTGTAATCACAAAGCACCTTTTTCACCACTTGGGTTCTACTGTATATATTTTGTATTTCACATGACTTTAAGTTTAACACTGATATTTTTTCTTACAGTCAACAAATTCCATGTACAGATAAAACCAACTATGAATTGGTCTACTAGCACCAAATGTGGATTAATCCGCTGCTGAAAATAGTCCCAGACAGAAGCATCTCTTATTTAACTGTCGTTTGCTAAAAACTGCAGGGCCCAAACATTTTAGGCAATGATTGCCTTTTTGAACAATAAAGCAGTTTTTTCTTAAAGAGACACGTGCAATTTCAACCAGATTTGCATTTTAACAGGGCAGTGTGTGTAGATGAACTGTGGTAAACCTCCCTCCATCTAACCAGTGCTGAGATGCTTCCCTACCACTGGAGTTCTGCTGGATGTTGCAGGCTCAGGGCTGTTGCTTGAACTACAGGCTGTACTTCCAAATTTTCCTATTTTACTGCACTCTTTCAAACTCAGACCAAACTGATAAAACAGTAAAACTAAACAGCACTGATTAAATATAAACCAAGATTCTGTTGCTGAGTTGTCTATTTCTCACCTCAAATGTTTTTTGAAAGATGATTTACTTTACCGTTTAGTTATAATACAACATTGTTTGTAACTAGCTGGCCGCCACTGTGTAAAATGGACTAGTTTGCATAATGTCACCGACCAGTGTGGAGCATTTATTGGTATAATGCGGCGCAGCGCATTCTGGTCATTGCAGGTTTTCTGTCTCTTGAGCAAAAGCGTCTTTTCTCTCTGTTTTCTCTGGTCATGTAGCACCAATTTCAGATGCATTGCATCTTCCTGGTGCATAGTCATCAGGAAGACTTTCGAACAGACACTCGTTATCTAACTCTGACACACGATGAGTTAAATGTCATACACTTGCCAACGGTCAACAATGTCAAACAGGGAAAGAATTACCTCGAGTCAGTATCACTGTATCACGATTTCTTAACACAATATGTTCTAGAAAACTAACAATTTAATATATATATATATATGAAAGATGCACTTCATTACACTGTATTATTGCATTCCTAATACGAGGTGTGAGCTGGGTCCTACATGAGTTGCTGTGCAATCCAGAGTCCGGACTTTGGGAACGTCTGAGTCTCTCTCTGTAATGGATGCACATGGACAAAACTGATATCCATCTTCTGTGACTCTGAGAAACTCCGAAACCAAAGATTAACCTAAAAATCGGACTGTTCTTTGACTGGCCCAGAGGCTCTGCCAGCCATGTGTCTGTGTGTGTTTTCTAATTTGCTGTGAAAGCTCTGTGTGTGCCTGTAGTTTTAAAGCTGCTCATGACAGTGTGTGTCTGTGTTTGCAGTAATTCACTGTGAAAGCAGTGAGTGTGTGTGGAGGAGAGAGTGTGTCTGTGTATACATTAATTTACCCTGAAAGCTGTGTGTGCTGTGGGTGTTGTGCGCTACCAGTTACACACTGTGAAAGCTGTGTGTGTGTGTGTGTGTGTGTGTGTGTGTGTGTGTGTAATTTCCAGTAAAAGCTCTGTGTTACAGTACAAGTAATTCCAGGGGGTTATGTTGTGTAATGTGGCATTCCCTTTGTCTAGAGCTCTGATGTTTTTTTTTCTGTGAAGCAGGAAACACAGGTCACACGATGAACTTTGAGACCGTCATCAGTGCCAAAAAACCCAACACACCCTGAGGTGACCTCAGAGAGCTGACCCAACAGCCTGTTCAGTCTGCAATAATCAGTGGTTCTGAGTAATAATCCAAGCTGAGTCCAATGCCACGACAAGTTACTTTAACCTAAATACATGCCAGACTGTTGTTAACACACTACTGTTTCCTTCAGATCACACCTATGCTGACATCCGCCACAACATATCACACTAGAACTCCAAAATTTTAGTGCACAGTACAGAGATTTAAGTTTCAAGAATAAAAAACAGGCAAAACAATCTCCTAAATGAATGGCAACTGAATAATATGAATTTGCAATAGCATATATACTGAGAAGTCTGAACGAATCTGAAGAACATTCACTCGCAATTTATTTCATTTTCCTACAATTTCTGCTTGTTCCAACTAAAGCATCAAGAATATTTTTATGTTTAAGCCAATTAAAAATGCAGTATTGTTTTATCTTGAGATCTCAAGTTAATTATGCCAATATATTGGTAAAACACAGTTTTGTTATCTTGTGATCTTAAGTAAATTATCCCGCTATTTTGGGAAGACGGAGGGAAAAAATGTATGAATGTATGGTCGCTTTGGACTCCCGTAGAAATGAATATTAGGTTCAAAACCACTGTTTTTTCGGGGTTTTTTTTTTTTTCCTTTAAAGGTGGTCGCCCTATCAGATTAGGTGATCAGCTATTCTTTGAATCCTTCCTGAAGTTTCCTCTACAGGTAGAGCAAGAGGTTATTAAATGAATCAATCAATCAATCTGATGACTGAATGGAACCAGTTGATGTTCAGACGTGTTTCTGTGGACTAAAGAGTGAATAAATGTGAAACTCACATGAAGGAGTTTTTGCTGCCTGGTGTCCCAGAGTGTAACGAGTCTGTGAAACCAGATTTATCCGGCTTTATCTCACCTCCTCTCATGTTTTTGCCTCAAACTCTCTCTATCTCAGCCTGCTACCAGATGTGAAGCTTTCCCGTCTTATCTCACTCTACATTTTAATACCTCATGTTTTCAATGGCTTTACTACAAAATCATGGACTGACAGCGCAAGATAAAAATGAAACATAGCAGGGAGTCGAAGTTCTCGGTTGATTTGATCAAACTTTTGCAGAAATGTTAAATTTGTCCTCTGACAGAGACTATTTCATATTCAGTGTTGGATTTAGAGAAAAAAGGAATGCATCATGTGCAGATCTGTCAGCAAGGTGTGCATCAGACTAGACTGACAGATCCAGTGTGGAGGATTGGGGGGGGGGGTTGCGTTGGCAGAAATGGAATATGATTATCATAATTAGGTTTACATTAGTGTATAATCACCTGAAACTAAGAGTCACTGTGTATTTTTTGCTCAAAATCAGCCGCTTATATCTACATAGGGAGCAGGTCCTTCTCTATGAAGCCTGCTGTGTTGCACCGCCATGTTACTACAGAAGCAAACACTGGCTCTTGAGCGGGCCTTTCATGTTGTTTTATCTGACCTGTAGGCTACCATAGGTTCTACTGCACATTTGGAAAAGGAGGGATGTCCGGGGGGAAACTCAGGGGCCATTTACACAGCAACAGGTCTTACATTAAACATTAAACTTTTGTTGCGCTTTGGCCTTTTGTTCACGACAATGGCATTTTGGGGGCCTGAGAATGCTAACATTTGAAACCAGGTTCCAGAGTGTAGTGTCTTAAAAAGGCAGCTTCTGACACTGTGTAAACTAGCAATGCGTGGATGCTGTGAGAACGTTGCTGTCATGGCTGCATTTCGCACATGTGCGTTGTGTCCTTTGTTGGTGTGTCATTGTATATGACATGTATATTACAGTATTTGAGGTTGTTTGTGTGGATCCGTGTACACAAAGATCGTTCTCACAGTCTTACCTGAGAATGCAAATTCTTTTTAAAAATGCAATAGAAACACTTTTCTATTTTAACACTTCAGCAGTGCAGTATGTAGGATTTAGTGGCATCTAGCGGCAAGATTGCACGAAGTTGAGGCCACGTTTAGATGAGAATGGCAATACTTAAAATAGAAAAGACATATTTAAAAGGTAACTTGGTATTTTTCAACATGAAAACTATTTTTTCATGTATTTGTGTCTAAGAGGCCAATGGGAAGAGCAGTTTTGGAAACTGGTCCAGTATTGAGGCAATGTAACAGGCAATGTAATGACTATGGGCACTGGGCGCTTTCAATTTATGTCCACTAAAAGTACTTTTTTTCGTCACTGACAGGCTTGGATTGTTATTCTAAGAATCTGACAACATTGTGGAAAGGATGGCAACATAAACATAGCATTTTGTTGTACTTTGTTACCTTTTTGTTTAGCCAGAAACAAAAAGGTAACAATGGGTAAATTAATGGTTTATTTCAATCAAACCAGAATTGCTGATTGTTAGTACAGTGGAAAGAGGTACCAAAACAGCTCTTGCAGGTTTTATTTTGCTTGACTTTGAAAGAAGTGTGTTTTACAGTGATAAAATTATTGTTTATTGAAATGAAGTCTGGTGGGTTTAGAAATTGCAATTTTAGGACTGTTTCTGGTGAAATAGAAAGGATGTTTATCTTTCACAAAAGATCTATCTCTGTAGGGATCCTTTCCACAATGTTGTCAGAGACCGAGAATAACAATCTGTCCTGTCAGTGGCAAAAACAAGCACTTTTAGTGGGCATACATTGAAAGTGCCCAATGCTCCTAATCATTACATTGCAGCCTGTTTTCCGGGGCTGGCTTGCTCAATACTGGACCGATTTCCAAAACTGTTGCTCCCTGGCCTCTTAGACACACATACATGAAAAAAATAGGTGGTTGCATTGCAGCCTGTTTTGAACCTGCCAGCTGCAGTGGAAGCTCAAAACTGGAACAATTTTTAAAAAAGGTTGTTCCTATTATAGACACGAAAACATGGGAAAATAGAGTACAGACTGAAATACCAAAGTTATCACACATGATAAAGCAGCTGAAGAGCTGTCCTCGCACTTCACATCTATTGTTTGAAGCATTGTTTTGTGGCCACACTGGACAAAGAATGGTGCAATAGACAAAAGCTGGGGGCTGAATTACTAAAACTGTGCCTCTGGCCAAAGAAATAATTTTCATTTGTAACGCTATCAACTGAATGCATCCTTTTATGTGCCGGTGCCTCACTCTGACTGAGCATGTAAATGAGCATAAGCTACAGTCGCCCAGGAATTATCAACTGCCCCGTACAAATGAGCATGAATTGCAGCTTTCGGATATTAATCCACCACCTTGTGTAAACGAGCACAAGCTGGATGTGTCCAGAAATTATCCGCTGCCCTGTATAAATGAGAGAAAAGCTGCGGTCATCCAGGAATCACCACCTGCTCTGTCTAAATGAGCACAAGATGCAGCCGTTCAGGAGTTATTTACTGAGCAGCAGACACCAAGGGATCACCCACTGCCCTGTATTAACGAGTCCGAGCTGCAGGTGTCCGGGAATTATCCACTGCCCTGCTTAAATGAGCAAAGGCTGTGATGGATGAACCTCTAGAGCTACAGGGAGCAATTGAACTGTGTCAAATTTGAAAAGACTGAGATTTTAGAGCATGCCTTTTGTTTTTTCTCTGCAACATCAAAAAAATTAGGCAAATAAGAGTACTGTACTGAAACGTGTTTTTGTGAGATTTTATGTACTTTTACATCCCATCGAAATGTACACAAGAACTGTTGAGTGGCCCTTTAACCCTCTCAAACCTGGATCTACTTCACTTTTCTTCTTTCAGATGACTTTCACAAGTATTTAAACCTTTGACCCTATGAACATTGGTTTGAGTTCTTTCAGAAACATAAGAAAAAAAGGCAATTAACAAATTGCAAGAAATTAGTAGATTTAGAAAAAAATATATGTGGGGAAATAAAAGGGGAAAAAGGGGGAAATGTTTAGAGAAAAAAATACAAAAGTTAGGGAAAAATGTCTTAAAATATTACTATAAAAAAGAAAAAGAAAAACACGTGGGGATTTAAAAATAAAAAAGCTAGGGAAAAAGCTGGGGAAAAATGTATAGGGGAAAAAAATAAAAAAGCGAGGGGAAAAATGTGAAGGTGGAAAAGAAATAATGGATAGGGAAAAAATGTTTAGGGAAAAAAGGAAAAAGCCATGTAAAAGCAATATTGACAAGAAAATCTAAAATTATGTTACAAATTGTTTACATTTTAACCACTTTTTCTGGATCATGTCCTTTTAACCTTCTTTTACACAATTTTTCTTAACATAATTTTAGGTATTTTTTTCTTTTTCTTTTTTTTTTTTTTTTTTTTTTTTTTTTTTTACTAATTTCTAGCTATTTTTTCATTTCTTATTTTTTGAAAGAAAGGGTTAAAACTCTTGTGCATCTGGTGTTTTTAGAGTGAAATATATATTTTTATGCCTAACATTTCCTAGGGTTCTTATTTCTTTGACCAGAGGGATTCATTCAATAGGTGAAGAGGACACACACGTACACACACATACAAACACACACACACACTTCCTCTTTCTTCCTCCTCCTGCTGAGTGATGATGAAGGGGCTGATGGAAAGGTGTTTCATCACAAAGGGGATCAATGTTGGAAGTGACAACACACACCCATAAAAACACACATACACACATACACACTCACACACACACACACAGCCATCCACACAGAGCAGGGTGACACATTTAGGTGTAGGTGGTGAGGTACAAACCTCCAACCTCTAACCAATCGATAGGCGAGGACACGCACACACACGTACAAACACAGACTATATGGATGACCTTCCACTTTCTCCAATCGATGGAGGCCGACGCCGCAGAAACACGGGTGCTATGAGAGGAGAGAAGATAAATATTTCCTTCTCATTCTCCATCTCTCCCTCTCTTCTTTGTGGGTCTTTATGCAGAGTGAGAGATGAGGTGAGTGATGTGGAAAAATGATTATGAGAAAAAGTGGGGGTTTAAAACCAAACTAAAGCAGGGAACAACACCAAACCATTAAAAATAAATAAAGCTAATTTAATAAAACAAACGATAATGGTCAGCTGCTTTAATCACCTCACTGCAGAGGGCATCCCTCACTTTCCTGATATGCTTTTAACATATCAGTTTTGTTGTGCTGCATTCAGATGCCTTTTACAAGCATTTAAAACTACAGAACCTGAGAACATTGGTTTGATTTCTTTTGAAAACGTGGGAAAAAGGCATTGAGCAATGTGACCAGAAAATTGCAAAAAGAAAAAAAAATGTAAAAGGTGTCAGAGAAATGATTTAAAAATTAGTTGTGAGGAGATTATTAGATATTATCCAAAAGAAAAAAAGAAAAAGAAAAATGTTTGACAGCCAATTCATGCATCCGCATTCAATGGGGCTGCTCGCGGTCGGTCAGACGGGTGTTTTGGCGGGAAATTGTGGACATTTATGGATGCAGGGTCACACTGTCCTGTTAGCTGTGAAAAATAATAATGGTAAAACCCTTTACCAAGACATCGCTGCTTGTCCAGCTGGGATCGTAACTCCAAAAGCGGATATTTTAAGCCAAAATGTGATCTTTTTTTCTAACCATAACCAAGTGTTTTCTGTGCACATGTTGACCACAGCGGTTAAAATGTAAACTTTCAACAAATCCACTAAATAATAATGTGCAAATGTTAAGCGTGATTTGCAGAAATGCACAATGCCAACACTTTTTCTGTTAATTGGGTCGAATAAAAACAGTATTTGTGTTAAAAAGAGAGCAACAGTTATGTTTATAGCTATTCCTAACTATTGCTGAAGCCATCTGCAGTCTTATTCTCAGGTACATGTGCCTACACGATGTTTTGGAAAACACCAAATCCAGAAGGACGATACTGACCCGAGAACTGAGGTTAACAATACAGTGTGCAGCATTTTAGTTTCCTCCTTTGGGACTGATGAAAACATGTGAGGGTGGATCACTGCCTGTGTTTGTGTGAAATCATTATTTTCTGATTCTGATTTATTTCTGTCAGTGTTATCTAAAACAATAACAGATGAAAAATATAAAATTCTAATCTTGGCTGAGTCAGATCCGTTTGGTTTTGAAACAAAATATATTGTGACAAATGTATGTGCATTGGATTTACTTAATTTTATTCTCTATATACATATATCCACTTAGTTTGAATCTCAAAGGCTGCTGTGACTCTCCGTCTGCCTTTCTGTCTCTCTCCATATCAAACAGGTGTTATTGAGCTGAATTTCATTAAATCCGTCCTCTCCAGGTGCCTTGAAGTCGTTCCTGGGCGTCGCCGGGTCGCCGCTCGCTGCGGATTGAAATGACACTCAGCAGACAGATCGCTGCTGTGTCTTGATTTGTTTTGTTGTTTTGGAGGAGGGGGAGAGACTCAGAGCAGCACCTGTCTGTCACTAAAAACCTGTCTGTCAGGAGGAACAGGGACGTGAAGGGGAGGAGTAAGGCATGGAGGACAAGGGGAAGGAGAATGAGGAGGTTGAGAAGGGAAGGAAGAAATACAGAAGATGAAGACAAGGTGAGAAAGAAAAAGTGACTAATAGGAGGAGGAAAATAAGAGGGAGGAGGACAAAGTGAAGGAGTTTTGCAGAGAAACATTTTGTATACTTAAAAGAAAATGTCATCCAGGTGCTGATGTATACTACAGCATCTTGTTCTGAATATTTCCACCTGATATTGTGGAATTATGACTTTCTGTTCATTCTTTTTTCATAATAATGTTATCATCTTATAGCGTACAGTGTGTCTAAATGTAAATATAATGTAGAGCTGTGACACTCAACTTTCAATCCCACAGGCCAAATCTGGGCCCTGACAACAAAAATAAAGCGTGATTCACACTGGGAATTATTTTTGTAGTTTTAGAATATACAAGGTGCCAGAGTGCATAAAAAGCATAAAAATTGAGCTTGTTTACCAAAAAAAGTGCTAGTAAAGGATCCACGCACACCCCAACAGAGGTCCTAGCTAAGACCCTAATGTCCTAAAATCCTATAAACATCCTGAAATCCTTGAAATGTTGTAAAATCCTGCAAATCTTAAAATCCTAGAAATGACCTCAAATCCTGGAAACGTCATAAAATCCTAGAAATGTTCTAAAATCCTAGGGATGTCCTTAAATCCTATAACCATATTGAAATCCTAGCAATGTCCAAAAGTCCCAGAAATGTCCTAGAAACTGAGAAATGTCCTAAAATCCTAGAAACATACAAAAATCTGAGACATGCTCTCAAATCCTAGATATGTTTTCAATTCCTAGAAACGTCCAAAAATATCAGGAATGTGCTAAAATCCTAGAAAACTCCTAAAATCACATAAATGTCCTAAAATCTGTTCTAAAATCCTAGAAACATTCTTAAATCCTAGAAATATTGTATAACCAGAGAGATATCCTAGAAATGTCTTAAAATTCTAAAATTGTCCAAAAATCCTAGAAATGTACTAAAATCCTGTAAACATGTGTGGGGCTGCTGCTGCCCCCTGACCTCCTGTGTGGATTGAAGTTGAATATTACTGCTGTGGAGTAAAACTAACTTTCACAAATGAGTTCATCTGGAAGGGCAGCTCTATCTGTTTTCTTATGTGCATTTTCCAAATGGAAATGGCCACTGCGCTGTTAGCATAAAGCAGTAACAGGTTTACAGTGTTGATAATAAGAAGAATCCCTGAAAGGGATTGTATGAGGTACTCATCCACAGTCGGTGGAATGTTTTCACCACTTTACCTTAAGACAGTCCTCTCTGACAGGGAACTAAAGCCGTTATATTCTGCCAGACTCCTTCACAGAACAACAAAGAGCTGCTGGTGCTCCACTGCCTGTATCTTTTAGTTAGTTTGTGTTAACACATCATTCTGAAAGAAGCCTTGGCTCAGTCATGCAGAGGCACATCCGGGGGGGTTTGGGAAGTGATATACAGCAACTTCATCATACAGAAACCTTTGTTAGGTCATGTGGGAAAATGTTTTCAAAAGAGCTTAGGAAAATATATTTTGGGTGATACAAAGTCAAGTTGCTAGTCAAGCTGCAGTTACACAGTTACAGTTTATATTCATGTCTGCGTAAATGTGGATGCTTCATGCGTACTCCACCCCGGCAGCACAGAAGATCTAGTTTCAAGGTGGACACCCGAGATTAGGGTCACCAGTTCACTATCTGACCAAATGTCTCTTTTCCTGTTCCTGATTTATGACGTAATGGCGCAAAGTGTATTTTCTGAAGAACATTAAGATGTCACAGTGAAGTTGACCTTTGACCTTTTGGATATAAAATGAGCATATAAAGTCTTGAGTCTTGGCTAAAAGCATGTTTTGTGAGTTTACAGTGACCTTTATCTTCAATCACAACATTCAAAATAGCTCATTCTTGAGTTCAAGTGGATGTCTGTGCTAAATGTGAAGAACGTGTTTTTGAGATATCACGTTCAAGAAATTGAGATGGGCCAAGGTCACTTTGACCTTTGACTGACAAAATGTACTTAGTTTACAGTGTTCTTGAGATATCCTGTTTAAAAGAATAAGTATGACAAGGTCAAAGTGATCTTGACCTCTGACCTTGACCTTGGACCACTAAAATGTAATCAATGTACGGTTTAGTCCAAGTGAACATCTGTGCCAAATTTTAAGGAATACCCCCTAAAGGCATTCTTGAGATATTTAGTTCACAAGATTGAAAAATACACGGTTACAGTGATCTTGACCTTAGACCCATGATCATCAAAATCTAATCAGTCCATCATTGAGCCCCTATGGATGTTTGTGCCAAATTTGAAGAAACTTTCTCAAGGTTTTTTTGAGATATTGAGTCTGCTTGTGAATAATCTGTAATTAACATAAGTTAACATTTAAATGTATAATGGCATTAATGTAGGCTGTATTTACTGATTGTTTTCATACTGCTCAGAAATGCTTATCAGCAGTATGTAAACAGACAGTTTGGAGCTGACAGTGAACACTGCATTCAGAGGCTAACTTCCTCTAAAGTTTTTTTCTAATTCAGGCATTGAGCATGAATGCAGCATCGTAGCAGACATATCGATCAGTGTGGAGGGTCAACTGGATTCACACACAATGGAAGGCAAACACAAACAAATACTTAGCCCTCAGAGTGGGCAAACCAAACACATGATTATCTTTTGGATGTTAGTATATGTGGTTTCTTATCTCCATATAATTTATGAATATGGGATTGTCAAACACTTGATCGATTTCTCAGTTATTATGTAAACAGCAAAGAGATGCAGCGAGTGAGAGTGAAAAGTGAGGTGAGGGATGTTTTCATGTTTTGTATTGGGTGTTTTTGGTCAAATAAAATTGTTCGTATGGTCATAAAACACACACACACACACACTGTTCTTAGTTCTTTCGCTCTTAGGCAAACACGTTACATGTATCTCTACCTGTCTCACACACACACACACACACACACACACACTCATCTGGTCCTCATAGGATAGAGAATGGGAGAGGAGGCTACGATCACCATGGCAACAGACAGAGACTCCCACACCCCCACCCTTCTACACGCACTCCTGTTGTCGGGTGGGGGTAGAGTAAAGTGTGTGTGTAGGTGTGTGTGAGTCAGTGTGTGTGTGTGTGTGTGTGTACAGAGTGCGGAGGTGACAGAGTAAAAGCATTTCTCTGTGTGTGAGAGATAAGGTACGTGTGTGTGTGTGTGTGTGTGTGTGTTCGTGTGTGTTTGATGGGTTTGCTAAGGTCAGACGCTCACTGTGGAATACAAATCTGTCATGGCTGACACACTTCCTCCTCTCTCTCTTACTCGCCCTGCCCTTCGCTTGACCCTCCCGTCGCTTACTCTCTTTTTTTTCCTCTTCTTCTCTCTCTCTCCATCCATCCACATCCTCCCTCTATCTTCTCTACAGAACTATGTTGGCTGATTTCATTTCATCTCTCCTCCTTCTCTGTTTTCATGTTCTCTTTCCTTCTTCCTCCTCCCCTCTTTTTTTATTCTCTCTCTCACTGTCTCCATCCATCCTAATCCTCCCTCTACCTCTTCTCTCGCAGCAGCCTGAAAATGATCTCGGATGACTATCACTCTCTCTCGCTTCTCTCTTTCTTTCTGCAGATGTCACCACCACTTCTGTTAGTGGTGTTCAAATAGAAGAAGAGAGTGCAAAAAAAAAGTCATTTAAAAAAAAAAAAGAAAACACTTCATTTGACAGGGGTAGAACAGAAAATAAGAGAAAAACTACTTTTTTAATCAGATTATATTTGTTTTTTTATGTCTCAACATGGATTGTTATCCTCCTTCGCTTTTCTTTATTGATTTTTTATGTTTATTTTTTGTTATATACTATACAACAGTAAGTCTGACATTCTGGCCTCCTCCCCAGACAGCTGAAACGTTGCCATGGAGTCAGTGACTTAGCTTTGGGCTACAACCTGCTTCTTCAGGCTATATTTGTACATTTTGGCAAATTGGCACCAGTAAAAGCTACTCTCAGTTGCTTTTCGTGGACGTACCGACCACTATCACTAAATTACTTTAAACCAATCAAGTTGAACTTATAGTTTACATCCATGTTTGTGAAAACACGGATGCTTCACACATTAACTCAGTAACTGACCAAATGTCTCCCCCTCTGATCCCAAGATATGACATTAGCTAATGGCCAGAACACTTTTTTTTGCATTATGATTTCACATTAATTACATTTGGATACAAAATGCCATCACTTCATCATTACATCCTTTTAGACATTTCTATTAAATTTTGTCAACAGTAGCCCATGAATTCTTGACTTAAAGACAAAAATATGTTTTGTGAGATCACAGTGACCTTGACCTTTCACCTCTGTCCACCAAATTTAAAACTGTTCACTGTTGAGTCCAAGAGGACATTTGTGCCAAATATGAGGAAACTCAATCAAGGACTTCTTGAGATATTGTGTTCACAACGATGATTTCATCATTAGGACAGGAATTCTTGAGTTGGGGCAAAAAAAAAAAAACATGTTTTGTAAGGTACCAGTAAGCTTTGACTACCAAAATCTAATCAGTTCAATCTTGTATCCAAGTGGATCTTTGCACCAAATGTGAGGAAATCCCCCAAAGATGTACTTGAGATACTGCATTCACGAGAATGACTCAGACAAAGTCACAGACAAGGTCATAATTCTGCAAAAACACTTTTCTGGCTATAACTCAATGTCATATCGCAGAAACAGAAGAGGAGACATTTGGTCTAAAATGTGAGACTAATCTTGGGTTTCCCCATTGAAACTATGCAGTTGGGGGGAAGAAGTCCATGTTTTCACAGACGTGTATTAAAAATGTAACCTGACCGGTGCAAGGAGGCATACAACCACAAGGCAGTAATTCTACTATTTTTTTAAAAAATGCTTTTACAGAGCATCTATCAAAGACTTGGCTTATCAAAAATATGGATAATGCTCTTGGAAACATCATTAATTCTAACATGATTATAGGTTTGGTATGTAGCAATTTACTGTCCACAGCACTTCAATCTACCATAATTATGGAAAGCACAATAAACAATTTCATTTTCAATTTCAAAATGATTCCACATAATCTGTGTTTTGTAACTGGTAGATGAAAATGTATGAGCCCAACAGGAGTCCAACTATGAAATAATCATCAAGCTATAATGACCCGCGGATTGGTAAAACAAAATGACACGTCCATGCCAAAAAGACAGAGAGATAAATCAAATGAAAACAGAATGACTGCGGCTCGCACGCCAATGTGTGAAAACACAGGAGAGTGGTTTTCTATCAGGGCTGACAACAGGAGGATAAAACACTGAGGTCCAATAAAAAACGCCTCCATGTTCACAGCAGAAAGACAGCAGGCTGACGAGCGGCTGCAAATTACTCAAAGAGGGAGGAGGAATGGAAGGAAACAAGAAGGAAAATACAAACATAGATGGACAGAAGGAGAGATGAGAAGAATTATAGAAAAAAGGAAGCAATTAGAAAAAGAAGAGAGGGAACAATTTAAGTCTCAAAAACAACAAGGGCATATGGAATAAAGCAAAATGTACAGAGCAACAAAATACATGAACAAGAAAGGAAGCAATGCAGGAAACAAACACGGAAACAATGGAGGAACAATGAAAAGAAACTTTAACCCTTTGAAACCTTAGCAAATTGGCTAAATTTATTTCAAACACATGGGAAGAAGGCAATAAAACACAAAAGTAAAAATTACCCAAAAATTTGCAAGAAATTATTAAAAAGTCCAAGAAAATTACCTGAAAATAAAAAAGTGAAAAACAGAAATGGCCTAAAAGATGTGTATAAAAAATTCTTTTAATTCTGTCACATAGTTATGTAAATTTGATCATTATAAATATGTTTTTTCCCTTTTTTCCCCTAGACATTTTCCCCTAGCTTTTTAAAATGATTTTCGAAATCCACTACTTCCTTGCAGTTTGTGCAACATTTCTTACATAGTTACTCATTGCCTTTTTTTCACACATTTTTGAAAGAATTCACAACAATTTGCTAAGAGTTTAAAGGTTTAAATACACTCACACACACACACACACACACACACACACACACACACAGTGTACATGTGTGTCCTGACCTTCAAGCATTCATAACACCTTATAAATTTGCAAGTCAGACCTTTACACACATACATACACACACACACACACACACACACACACACACACACACACACTTATTGTTTGAAGCTGAACTGAAGTAAATATTGAAAGTGTTTATATCACTTCTTGTAGCATTTTTGCCCTGAATAAATCATCCTGTCTCATTTTCTGACTGACGAGATAAAAGGAGCAGAAGGACGGGACGGAGGAATGAGAGGAATAAAAAGGGGAGTGACGGAGAAATACTCCTCAGCTGTCCGACATGAGAGAGAAAAAAGGACGAGGATGAACGGATAGATTGAAACTAATGGAGGGGAAAAGAAAAGACTGACACATGAAAGAGAAAGCGGGGGTTCAGGAGGAGGACAGGACGAGACCACAGACAGACATCAGATCAGTGGGTTTTAACCCTGGTCCAGCTCTCAGATCAGATCCAGACCAGGATTTCAGTGAAACCGCACTGCAGCGGGGGCAAGAGAGGACTGAGGAGACTGTAAAACAGAGAGCGAGAGAGAGAGAGATGGGGGTAATGTCTTTCACTCATGTATGAATATTAACACACCATCAACCTCTCACTACGTCTTTCTCACACACACACTGATTCATCATAATGAACATATGAAATGACTGGTTGAAATGTTCTAAACCAGAAAAAAAAGAAATAAATAAAACTGTGCACTAGTAAAATGGAAATAAGAAAATACATCTTTAGTTTGCTCTAATTAGTTGTTTTTTGTGAGTGGGAAGCCAGTGAGGGATTACATTTCTTGCCAAAAGGAGGAAAACAGAAAGACAAAAAAAAATCTATATGAGATGTCAGGACCCCAGTGTGTGTGAGCACCACCACCTGCACGTGTTCTGCATTAATGAAACCTCTCAGCTCCACTCTGTGTGTCTGTGTGTGTGAGTGTGAGTGTGAGTGTGTGTGCACGCACAATGGCACTTTACCTGAGAGAAAGATGTATTTGTGTAAAGGCCCGTTAGAGAGATTTTTAAGTACGTAAGTGAGAGAACAAACCTATTATGCGTGTGTGTGTGTGTGTGTGTGTGTGTGTGTGTGTGTGTGAAGAGTCACTCCAAGAATCAAGAGGCCTGGCATCGTCAAGGGTAACAAGGTGCTATGCTGACAATCGCGCACACACACATACACGCCCGCCGCGATTTCTCGTGGGAATGTCTGATTGGCCGCTGTGAGCCTGCTGGGATGCTCGGTTCCCGTGGCGATAGTAACCAGGCGATAACACCAACCATCTGACCCTCTTAATGTCTGTGTGTGTGTGTGTGTGTGTGTGTGTGGTGTGTGTGTGTGTGTGTGTGTGTGTGTGTGTGTGCATGTGTGTTGCCATCTGCGCTGCTGGCTCAGGGGAGAAGCAGCACACTGAACGGTGATTAAAGCAGAGACAAAGAAAGAAAGAAAGAGAAAGAAAGAAAGAAAGGCCGGGTCAGATGATGACAGCAGGCTACAGGTGACAGCAGTTAGTCAGTTGGTCAGTTACTATGATAGCAAACAGTGACTTAGTTGAACTAGTTGGCTGTTAACAAGGATGTCTGTCACTTAGCTAATAAGTTGGTCAGTCTGTCAGTTACTCAGTAAGTCACGTAATTACTTAGTTAATTTATTAGCTTATGAGTACTGAGATGTTTCTCAGTATTTGACATAGGCTATCTGTTTTTCCGTACATTGTAAGTTAAAATTACACACGCCCGTGTCACTCTGCACACAAAATGCACTTTTCAGAATCAAGCTTTTAAAAAGTATTATACGTTAATATTATTTACTGCTTTCATTGAGTCAATTTTTTAACCAACATCAGTCCTAATCATGAATATTAAATATTAATTTAGTTTCAGAAACACTTTAAATACAAGGTTTTTGTCATAATGCCACTATGTGGTTTTCAGTTTTAAATATACTGCATTGACTTTGACTGTGACTGTTCCTAGTGGAAATAGCATGTATTTTCTCCATATGTCAAATATGGTAAAAAAAAAAAAAAAAGTACATCATCAGGCGGAAAATAGTAAAAATGACAAATTCCAAGTCAAAAGCCCAGAATGCCAGCCAGAAATAACACAATGCATGTTTTTTTTATGCTTTGATGGCTGTGGGATCAAAAATTGCAGTTTGAATGGGTTTCAGTTATGCATGTTTCGCACTCAACAGTATGAATGTAACAATTCTGTTTCCACAGTGTATTTTAAAGTTATTGGAAATTCACTTAATGAACAAAAATGTTGCAAAAATGTATGCCATATGCATGAACACAGCCAAAATTATCAAAAACTGAAAGACGAAAAGTGTGCAAAGTGCACCAAACAGCCCCTAAGAGTTAATTAGTCGACTCACCAGTGTGCTAGTTCATCTGTGAGTCAGATGTTCAGTAAGTATGTCACAGTTTTTTGGCTGGTCACTTAAGAACTTAAGAACTTCTGTTCATCGGCTGGGAAGATATCAGGCTATACCAGTCATTCAGTTAGTTATTTGGTTGGTTAGCTAGTTGGCTACTTAGCTGTAGAGCATTATTTGTCCAGAGATTTCTTTTATTCCACAACAGATTATTAAATACATGCCCTGACATGTGGGCTAAATTGTAAATATTCCATGAGATTACTCAAAATAATGTTATATTGATATTTTAGGTTTTTATTGTGAAATGAGGAGGTGTTGTGCAGATAACCCCTTATTTTAACTTCACAAATTAGGCATTCCTTTTCCACTTTCAAAGCCAACGACAGAGGGCGTCCAATAAAAGTTCAATCACAATGACGCCCACTTGAAATCACTTTCAGGTAAGACACGGCGTTCAAGCAAATAAAACAAAAAACAAATAAAGTAATCCCTGAAAGTAATTTTTAAAGACATGACTGTATTCAGAATACCACCAATTTAGACTGTAACCAAAATGGAAAACAGTTATATTTAGTAATATTTTGTTTTTTAATGCCATTACTTGTATTCCGTTACTCCTAAACCCTTGTGGTTTTTAGTGGTCAAAGGGTTAGCTTGTCACTTAGCGGAGTATTTGTTTTGACATTCTCTGTTTAACACGATCACTTTTTTCACATACTGATTCACTCAACTGTTCTTTGTCTGTCTGTCATGATAAACAAATGTTTCAAAGTAAAGGCTGATGTTTCAAAGTAAAAGCATTCGAGGGGGGGGGGGGGGGGGGGGGGGGGGGGGGTATTCAGCCTTTTCTTTGGCTGCGAGGCTTTTTAATGTGAAGGCAGAAGTGATTTTGCACTAGCAGCAAACACCAGCATCTGGAATTTCATTATTGAATACGGATATAACTGAATATGGATGATCCTACAGACTCCAGGATCACAACCACAATAATATACAGTGTGAATATAACTCCACTCAAAGGCCCTCGCCCTACACACACACACACACACACACACACACACACACACACACACACACACACACACACACACACGCACACACACACAGAGCCGCTGGTCCATTTAGATGCAGAGTGACTCCATCTTGCTGACTCAGATGTTCTGCAGACTGGCTGAGCGTCTTCATACCCCTATATGTGTGTGTGTGTGTGTGTGTGTGTGTGTGTGTGTGTGTGTGCATCAGATGGTAGTAACTGCTGTCAGACCACATGACTAACTGAATTTTTAGCCCCGACACAAACAACAACACAGCACAACAAACAATGAGTTCGCCAGAACCAGACACCTCCTGCTGTTCCCTCAGCTGTGACTCAGTCTGACTGAAACATAAACTGAACATGAGAGCTCAGCACTCACTGAATCACTGCATAATGTAAGAGCTCAACTACTGAAGGTCCAGTGTGTGGGATTTAGGGGGATTTATTGGCAGAAAGAGCATATGGTATAATAAGTGTGTTTTCTGTAGTGTATAACACCTGAAAATAAGAATTGTTGTGATTCTGTCATCTTAAAATGATCTGTTTATGTCTACAAAGGGACAAAACTAAAGTGCTCCTAATAACCATTTGTTTTGTGTTAAATTATAATATCTCTTTGACTCTAATAAAAAGAAATAATGTTGTTTTGAATTGCTCTCATACAATTTAAAGTCTGTATTATTGTTTTTGTTTTATTTTGGGTTTTTTTTGTATTTTAAATTGTTTCAAATATGATACTAAAATTATCATCTTCATTGTTTTAAAATGAACCGTATGTCTGCTCAATGTACTTTATAATGTCAAAAATGATAAAAAAAGAATAGAAATTTACATAGGGGGCATGTTCTTGTCCACGGAGATTGCCATGTTGCACCGCCATATGTCTACAGTAGCCCAGAATGAACAAACCAAACACTAGATCTAGATATGGCCTTTTGCATTTTCACATTGATCACATTGATCAGTTAGAAGTGACCTTAGAGACCCGTGTGAACCCAAAAGTCAACAGTGAGTTATTTTAAGTTATGTCATGTCAAATCACATCTTTACACTACAACACCCAACCATGATTCAAATCTAACCTTACGAGTAGGGGCACTCCTTCGTAAGATATCCCACAAACCATTGCATGAGAATATGTTGCTTAAGTAACTTTTTATTGCCTTTACTTGCAGTGATGACTTCTATATCTGAATATCTCAATAGCACATAAGTACAACTTAAATAACTTTGACTTTAGTATCATGTAACGATGGTTCCCCTATAATAACTTGTAATCATCACTCAGTTAACCCTTAAAGACTGAGACAGCCACCCACGGCTAAAAATAACTACCATTCTTAATTGTTTAATTAGTTTTGAATCGCCAGTCCTTTCAACATGATTTTAAAAATCATGTAAAGTGGAGAATTTTAGCTTTCCAATGATATCACATATGTCCAGAGGCTCCACAGTGAACGTGGTTACATCGTCAGATTCTGCAGCATTGATTTGCCAGGGAAAGCCACAGTCCTCTGAGCCAAACAGCAAGGGTTGTGAAGACGGTTGGTCATTTACTCCAGCAATCAACACTGGCTTTAGTGTTGCAATTATGACTTCAATAAATGTATTGTGATGTCCATAACTACAATCTACAATCCTAACTAAACACGGACAATTACAGTTCCATTTTTAAAAAGACTTTTACACTCCACAAAGACTCAATGCTCATAATATACCTGAGCGCCTCCCCTAATAGAGTGCCCTGGAGCTGACGTTTTTCTGTTGGCTGATAGAGAAGTCAGTCACCTTGGTTCCTTCGTCAAAAAACCTGTGGGATTTTGCCGTTAAATTTTGGATCATTGCAGAAAATAAGGTCTGTGGCAAAAAAAAAAATGTTCACGACACTTTTTGTTCAATGAGATAATCTTCACAAATGAAAACCAATTTCATGATTTTATCGCCAGAAGTTAGGCTGTAAACAAACAAACCTGTAAAGCTGTGTCTAGCACCGCTTGGCATGATAACATTCTATAGTCTCATTTAGCCACTTGTTAGCAACCACCTTTGTCAAGACAATTAAAACTACAAAGTTCACAGTGGCATATTTAGTGACTCAGATTACAACATGAAAATCTCTTAAGGTAGAACAGCAGACCTCAGCAGACCTCATTTCAGGCTTTTAACTGAAAACCCTCTCAAGAAATTCATTGACTTTGAGACGAGAGCTGAAATGTCAGCACTCATGTCAGACTCATCTTCAGGTTTTAGGACTCATTCGTAAGTGCACGCTGTTGCCAGAGATAAAAACTAATGATTGAGATTTACTTCATATGCTTTTGAATTGCTCTCTCAGAAATTATTTGGAAATGTGTTCCGAATCACGTCAGATATACTAAAAAACTACACCACAATAAAACCAACCATACCATAATATAAAAAAATGCTTCATATTACTCACAACCACAGATAGGAAAAAGTGCACTCCACAAGAGTGGAACTTCTTCCGTTGCAGATGTAATGGATAAATAAATTAACATCCTAAAGTACACCTGAGAAGAGCTTGTACCAGCAACGTATAGAAATATACAGGGCTCTTTAATGGCCCTATTATCATCGTTATACCTCCTTGGCTTGTGATTTAATATGGAAACATGTCCCCCTTTTCTCTTATTTTCTAGTTAACACTGTTATACTTAATCAGCATACATAAGGACCTCATTCCTAACTCAACAGAATTTTCTTTTTTTAGCATTCCAAACAAGGGTGAAATTTCTGCCTTTGCAGGACTTTGGGTGAGAGGTGCTGGGGCTTTTTTGTTTGTATTTCTGTTTGTCTGTCTTATTTGTATTTTGCTTCACTAAAAACACCTTAAATTAAAAAAAAAAAACCTCCTGTACCAGATTTTCTCGACTCATTAGAAGATGAATCATAATTATGCGACGCGTGTGCTATGATTAAACAGAGCTGAACATCCGTCAAGATTTGTTTTTCAATTTGTTTTTTACTAATTCATGCTCCTCTTATTGCAATGAAATTACTGTGATTAATTCATTTAATTCTTATCAATTCTTATAATTTATTTGTGCGTGATGATGAGTAATGTGTGCTATTAGATTTATTTATTTGCTTTCAGTATTGACAGCTGCTAGGCTATTCATCATTAGAGGAAATGTGCCAAATGTCTGTCCTTTGCTAAATGTTATTTCCGCTGGTCGGTTTTCGGCTTTAAAATATCAAGCCGGATTGCTCTAATAACTGTCTGATTGCTCATGTACGTTGCAATTTATTCATTAGAATCCAATAGGAACATTTCAAAACAACTGATGATGCAAAGGACGACCTGAGCTTTGTCAAAGAAGAGATTCTTTTATCTCTGCTGTGATTAAATGTCTACACTTTATTATTAAAGCTGGCAGATTTAATATTGTAAACTGTCTTTGCTGTCAGAACAAAGTACTGCCTGAACTTACACCTCGTAGCAGGTAATTCATCATTTGCACAGAATTATGAATGTTCAGTTAGCAGCAGCCACAGTGGCTGAATGTTTCTATCTGTATGCTGATGAGCGGGAGATTGTAAAAACTAACAGCGAGGCTGATTTCAGGCTGTCAGACACTAATCTGCTCTTCGTCACGCTGAATCAAACACAACTGAGTTTAGACTTAACCAAGACTCTCTTCACACTTTAAACAGGTATTATTGATTCACAAGACTGCAACACAAAGCGAGAAAAAGAAAGAAACAAACGGACAGAAATTTTGCAAATCAAGTGATGTCACAGGACAGCGAGGTCAGAGAGGAGATCAGGTCATGACAGGAATGAAAACAACAGGTGATGGCAGCAGGTTGTTTATAACAATCAGAAGCCAGAGGGACATCACATGTGTCAGCTCTGTGTGTGTGTGTGTGTGTGTGTGTGTGTGTGTGTCTGTGTGTGTTTCTTTGTGTGTGTTCCTACCTGGCTCTCGGAGAAGCAGCTGAGCCATCGCCTGTGAGCTTCCGGCTGAGTTTTCAGCCACACACTGATAAAATCCTTCATCCGACTTCACCAGACCCAAAATCTGCAGGTTACTGCCGTCCTGTGTAACACAAACACACATGTCAAAAAATGCTTTCAAATATACAATTAAGTCTGGTTTAGACCGATATACAAATGAGAAAATATTAACTCTATGAAACCTGGCTCAGTATCACTTTTTTGCCTTTTACTTGTATTATACCTTTGGACTCTGAGCAAATAAGTTTGATTTCTTTGGAAAACATAAAAAAGGCTAGGAGCAACTTGACAAGAATTGTCCTGCAATTTGCAAGTAATTAGTAATTTTGATTTTATTATTTTATTTTATTATCTTTTTTAAGAAAAAATGTCTATAACTGAGGTGTATTCTAAATGATCGTAATTATGCTTTTTATTCTTATAATTTACTTTTTCTTTTTTTTTTACTTTTCTTTTTTTTGTCAGCTTGTTGTTGCTTTTTAGGCAACCCGTAATTTTTGTACATTTTCACAAATTTTTTGCTAATTTTTGGGTCATTTCTTAAATTGCTCATTGCATTCTTCACGTGTTCAAAGAAATCACATTAATTTGCCCAGGTTTCACAGGGTTAATAAAACCGTCAACCACCTGTGAGAGAGTTGAGGGGCATGTGTGTGTGTGTGTGTGTGTGTGTGTGTGTGTGTGTGTGTGTGTGTGTGTGTGTGTGTGTGCGTGTGTGTGTGTGTGTGTGTGTCTGTGTGCGTGTCTGCACATGTGTTATCTTTTAATAGTGTTAGATAATTGGATAAGAGATGTTACTGTAAACAATATCCAGATTATCAGATTATGTCTTGATGTCAGATTAAGAGTCATGTGATCTTCACCACTCTGCTGCTCTCACTTTCTCTTTTTAACACAAATACTGTTCTCTACTCATCTCTCTACTGTGGATTTTTTAAAAATCCAGCTGATTCTCTTTTGCTTTTTCTTCAATCACTAATAATACACCATGAATGAAACACTTCCTGTAGATGCTAGACAGTTAAAGTCTGTGAGTTTGGACCAAATTGATGACTGCCCTCTGTAATTTTGGCACTGCACTGCATTTTCGCATCAATGCTGAGTGCTGAATGGCAGTCTGACCTTTAATTGAACTCTATTAGCTTTCTATTTATTCATGTATTTTAGTCTGCCTGACTTCTCACATCCATAAAATAATGACCGTGGCAGAGAGTTTTGGGCTGTATTTGATTTTTAACACTTCTTGTACACAAAATGCCCTTTTCAAAATCAGGCTACAAAAAATAATACATTAATATGATGTCAAATTTCAAATATTCATTAATTTTCAGAATTTTAACCCTTAAAATGTCAGGTTTTTTGTTATGATGCCATGATGCATGTATTTTCTTCACATACCAAATATTGTAAAAATTATGTCATCAGGTGGAAAATTGTAAAAATAACATATTCCAAGGCAAAAGCCCAGAATGACACCTAGAAATAATACAAAGCATGTTTTTATGCTTTGATGGCTGTGGGATCAAAAATTGCAGTTTGGACGGGTTTCAGTGGAGCATTTTTTACACTTAACAGTCTGAATGTACAAATTTAGTTTCCACAGTGTATTTTAAAGTTATTGTAGGAGCTGAGCAGGAAATTCCAAAATGAAACAAAAATACACAAAGGCAAGACTCTGCCCCTCCATTCTGCAATTGCACCTTTTATACAAAATGGCAAGGCGGCATAATGGCGTGATATTCTGACCTTGAACAGGCAGTGTAAAAGGAGCAGCACACAGTAGAGAGTTGGAGAGATGATGGCGGCTACACCCTGCGTCACTGTGCATAAACAACTGTAGATATGGTTATTTTTACTGTCACAGAGTGTCTCCACATGTAGACTTGAGGGGGGTGTACTTTCCATATTTGGGATGTAAATATAGAGAATATGTGCATGTGTATATAGTTTCTGAGTTCAGCGTGACTCACCACTATCTGGAAGTAGTCGCTGGGGATGACTTCCTCTCCGTTCTTCATCCAGCGGACAGTTGGTGGCGGGTTTCCTGTCACAGCGCACTCCAGCTCGATGTCCGTGGACTCGTAGGCGTACGTGTTGGTCGGGTAGTTCAGGAACTGAGGAGGCACTGCAGAAAGAAAAGAAACAACACAGCACATAAACAACAGAGGAACACTTGAACGCCTCCTCCTCTTCTTCTCTTCCTCTCTGCTGGTATGTCGTAGCCAAACACTGAATCAGTTCCAGTGTTGTTACTGTGATTCACATTAGCAACTTTCTGCAACTAACTTATTTAATTACAAACTAATTAACACAGTTACAAAGTCAGTCCTCAGCTCATTACTTCATTCAAATATTTAAGGATTTCTGTTCACCTGTTACAAAACAATGACTCCAGCTAATGTGACTGAAATAGTACACTGAAAATAAACAATTATTTAATCTATTTAATCTTCATTAAACTCTCTGTATGATTTTTATGTTGAAGCAAAGACTACTTTTACATAATGCACTATT
Source organism: Plectropomus leopardus (assembly GCF_008729295.1). Taxonomy (NCBI): domain Eukaryota; kingdom Metazoa; phylum Chordata; class Actinopteri; order Perciformes; family Serranidae; genus Plectropomus; species Plectropomus leopardus. The sequence continues at coordinate 3,218,985 of NC_056482.1, read as the reverse complement.
TCATATTCCCCACACAGTTAACCCCTTGAAACATGGAGCAACATCACTTTTCTTGTGCTGCTTTCAGACACCTTTCACAAGCATTTAAACCTTTGAAATTTGAGAAATTTGCCTCAAGTTCTTTCAAAACTATGGATAAAAGACAATGAATGCTTTGGTAAGAAATATTCTACAAATTACAAGAAATAAGTAGATTACATAAATTATAAAAAGAAAAAAAATGTGTCGGGAACAAAAAAACCTATTTATACATTTCATCCATCCATCCATCCATCCATCCATTTTCTTCCGCTTATCCGGGGTCAGGTCACGGGGGCAGCAGCCTAAGCAGGGAAACCCAGACTTCCCTCTCCCCGGCCACTTCGTCCAGCTCTTCCCGGGGGACCCCAAGGCGTTCCCAGGCCAGCTGTGAGACGTAGTCTCTCCAGCGTGTCCTGGGTCTTCCCAGGGGCCTCCTACCGGTGGGACGTGCCCTGAACACCTCACCACGGAGGCGTCCTGGAGGCATCCTAATTAGATGCCCGAGCCACCTCATCTGGCTCTTCTCAACGCGGAGGAGCAGCGGCTCTACTCCGAGCTCCTCCCGGATGACCGAGCTTCTCACCCTATCTCTAAGGGAGAGCCCAGCCACCCTACGGAGGAAACTCATTTTGGCCGCTTGTACCCGTGATCTTGTTCTTTCGGTCACTACCCAAAGCTCGTGACCATAGGTGAGGGCAGGAACGAAGATCGACCGGTAAATCGAGAGCTTTGCCTTTCGGCTCAGCTCCCTCTTCACCACGACAGACCGGCGCAGAGTCCGCATTACTGCAGACGCTGCACCGATCCGCCTGTCGATCTCCCGTTCCATCCTTCCCTCACTCGTGAACAAGACCCCGAGGTACTTAAACTCCTCCACTTGGGGCAGGACTTCGTGCCCGATCCGGAGGGGGCACGCTACCCTTTTCCGGCTGAGAACCATGGTCTCGGATTTGGGGGTGCTGATTCTCATCCCAGCCGCTTCACACTTGGCTGCGAACCGATCCAGTGAGAGCTGAAGGTCAAGGCCCGATGAAGCCAACAGGACCACATCATCTGCAAAGAGCAGGGACCCAATCCTGAGGTCACCAAACCGGACCCCCTCAACACCCTGACTGCGCCTAGAAATTCTGTCCATAAAAAACAGAATCGGTGACAAAGGGCAGCCCTGGCGGAGTCCAACCCTCACCGGAAACGAGTTCAACTTACTGCCGGCAATGCGGACCAAGCTCCGGCACCGGTCATACAGGGAACGGACAGCCCGTATCAGGGAGTCCGAAACCCCATATTCCCGGAGAACCCCCCACAGGACACTCCCCGAGGGACGCGGTCGAATGCCTTCTCCAAGTCCACAAAGCACATGTGGACTGGTTGGGCAAACTCCCACGCACCCTCAAGGATCCTGCCAAGGGTCCAGAGCTGGTCCACAGTTCCACGACCAGGGCGAAAACCGCATTGCTCCTCCTGAATCCGGGGTTCGACTATCCGGCGGACCCTCCTCTCTAGTACCCCCAAATAGACCTTACCAGGGAGGCTGAGGAGTGTGATCCCCCTGTTGTTGGAACACACCCTCCGGTCCCCCTTCTTAAAAAGAGGGACCACCACCCCGGTCTGCCAGTCCAAGGGCACTGCCCCCGATGTCCACACAATGTTGCAGAGTCGCGTCAGCCACGACAGCCCCACAACATCCAGGGCTTTGAGGAACTCCGGGCGGACCTCATCCACCCCCGGGGCCCTGCCACCGAGGAGCTTTTTGACCACCTCAGTAACCTCAGCCCCAGAGATAGAGGAGCCCACCCCCGAGTCCCCAGGCCCTACTTCCCCAACGGAAGGCGTGTCGGTGGGATTGAGGAGGTCTTCGAAGTATTCCTTCCACCGATCCACAACGTCCCGAGTCGAAGTCAGCAGCGCCCCGTCGCCACCATACACAGTGTTGACGGAGCACTGCTTCCCCCTCCTGAGACGCCGGATGTGGTCCAGAACCTCTTCGAAGCCGTCCGGAAGTCGTTTTCCATGGCCTCGCCGAACTCCTACCACGCCCGGGTTTTTGCCTCGGCGACCGCCGCCGCCGCACTCCGCTTGGCCAGTCGGTACCTGTCTGCTGCCTCCGGAGTCCCACAGGCCAAGAAGGCCCGATAGGACTCCTTCTTCAGCTTGACGGCACCCCTTACCGCCGGTGTCCACCAGTGGGTTCGGGTGTTGCCGCCCCGACAGGCACCAACCACCTTACGGCCACAGCACCGGTCGGCCGCCTTAGCAATGGAGGCACGGAACACGGCCCACTTGGACTCAATGTCCCCCGCCTCCCCGGGGACATGGTCGAAGCTCTCCCGGAGGTGGGAGTTGAAGCTCCTTCTGACGGGAGACTCTGCCAGACGTTCCCAGCAGACCCTCACAATGCGTTTGGGTCTGCCAGGTCTGACCGGTGTCCTCCCCCACCATCGGAGCCAACTCACCACCAGGTGGTGATCGGTTGACAGCTCCGCCCCTCTCTTCACCCGAGTGTCCAAGACATACGGCCGCAAGTCCAACGATACGACTACAAAGTCAATCATTGAACTGCGGTCTAGGGTGTCCTGATGCCAAGTACGCATATGGACACCCTTATGCTTGAACATGGTGTTCGTTATGGACAATCTGTGGCGAGCACAGAAGTCCAATAACAAAACACCACTCGGGTTCAGATCGGGGGGGCCATTCCTCCCGATCACGCCCCTCCAGGTCTCACTGTCGTTGCCAACGTGAGCGTTGAAGTCCCCCAGCAGAACGAGGGAGTCCCCAGAAGGAGCACCCTCCAGCACCCCCTCTAAGGACTCCAAAAAGGGTGGATACTCTGAACTGCTGTTTGGACCATAGGCACAAACAACAGTCAGGATCCGTCCCCCAACCCGAAGGCGGAGGGAGGCTACCCTCTCATTCACCGGGGTAAACTCCAACGTACAGGCACCGAGCTGGGGGGCAATAAGTATTATTATACATTTCATAATTACATATCTAAAATTATGTTAAAATTATTTTTTACTTTAATCACATGTTGTTTAACTTTCTATTTTTTTAATGTATATATTTATTTTTGTTTTGTTTTGTTTTGTTTTTGTTTTTTTTCCCGGTCATTTTCTTGTTCTCTTTTTTTCTTTATTTTCTCTTGTTTTCTTTAATTTCTGCTTTTTTTGCTCATTGCCTTTTTCTCATGTTTTTGAAAGAAATCAAGCTAATTTGCTCAGGTTTCAAAAATGTAAACTTTCGCCTAATACTCTCAATTTCGATTAGTATATTTGCTCTGCCACGTCCAATGTTCCCCCACTGTCCTGCTACTCTCATGTTTGGTCATCCTCTTGGAAAGACAGTTTCAGTGTAAGATGTGCTTTTGTTGACATCCAAACATTGGATGTCATGTGCTTTTGTTGCCTATGCTTAACCATGTGATTTTGTTGACAAGTCTTTGTGCTAAGCTAACTGGCTGCTGCCTGTAGCTTCATATTGAACAGTAAAATATGAGTGGTATCTCAGGGTAATTTTTAAAATGGTTCATTTGAACTTAAAAAACCTTCCAAAAACTAAACCTAGAAAAAAGGCAAATGACCCTTTTTGACCGCAGCAGTGTGGACTGAGTCTGATCAGTGACAGCAGTGTGAGCTGTGGAGATGTGAAGTGACGGCAGCAGCAGACAGAGCTGTTCCGCTGTGGCTGCTGGTAAACTGTCTGCAGGCTCGCTACAATGTAAACAGGAAGGAAGGCGGGCGAGGAGGGTGAGGTGGCTGTCGTGTTTCAGCTCTGTTGTCACTGAACGTTTGTCTCTGAAAAAGCAGCAGCTTGTGGCTGTGAGAGCAGAGATGTGAAGCAGAAGCCATTTTGAGCCTCAACAGAGACGCGGACGAAGCCTGGAGGGCCTCGTGAAGCGGCAAGCGTCACGGCGACGCTGTCAGCGCTCCACGACAACAAACATGCTCGCTGTCAGCAAACACACACACAGGAACTGTAGCTGTCAACACACATAGTCATGGTGTCACAGCCTCCTGAGCACTGTTAAATATCTACACATATAGCCAACTATATGGTGTAGGGCCAAAGGTATGTAGAGGCCAGAAAACTGCACACATATGTCATCGCTGAGTGACGAATGGAAGGAAGGAGAAGGGAACAGACAGGAGAAGGGAAATTAAAGAAAGACAGGAAAAAGGGAAGCAAGAAGGAAACCAAAAAGAGAGAGAAAAAGGAGGAGAGAAATTCAAAAGAAAAGAAATGGAGGAAAGGAATGGAGTAAGGAACAAGAAAGGAAAAGGCAAGAAAGGTGTTTGGAGTAAAGTCAAATAATTGAGTAAATTAATAAAGACATACCAGTATAAGAGAAAAGAAAGATGGAAAAAAAGAAAGAAAGAAAGAAAGAAAGAAAGAAAGAAAGAAAGAAAGAATGAAGACAAAGGAGCATGAAGGAGAAACAGAGTGACAAAGAGGTGAGAAGGGGGTGAAAAGATGAAAAGAAAGGAGGAAGAAAAAAGGAGGAGCCATTAGAGGCAAAAATGAGACTAAGCAACAAAGAAGGAACAATGAAAGATTGAGGTGGATGACAAGGGAGAGAACAGGTGTTGAAAATAGAGAAAACAATAAGAGATGGATGAGCGAAGGAACCAAAATTGAAAGCGAGAAAGAAAGGCAGAAACTTAGTAGAGGGGGCAAGTTGTGTGTTTGTTGTGTGTGTGTGTGTGTGTGTGCGTGTGTGTGTGTGTCTCCCATCGATACATCATTATCTGGAGGTGTAACTTTATCACTGCAGTAATGCTCTAATTAAGAGCTAACGATTTCCTTTAAACTCAGAGCAGCTGCAGCTTCACCGCACCAACAACTACACAGCGATACACAAACAACACAGGCCACTACACGTGTCCAGGAATTACTCTGAGACACTAAACACCAGAGACACAGGAGGACAGAGCCGAACCAGTCATGGTGCTCTGAAGCCAATCGTTGCAGTCAGAGATGAACTGGTTCGGCTGCAGTCCCTCTAATTTCCACTAGCTGCTGTTCTAAGAAAACTCTGAATGCCTTGAAGTGAATGGGCAAACAAACAAAAAACTGTTTTCACATCACAAGTTTAGCTGCATCCCAATTCAATATACTTATATTACACAACGTGCTCTATTCAGGTAATTGTCATAGTGTACTGTTTTTGCAAAGCAATGTTCCTGCACTGTACTGTTTTGTGCTAACATCAATTGATATAATACATGCACTTTCATACTTAAATAAAACTTGCTTCTGGAATGTCACTAACGATTAACATCCCAAAAAAAAAGTAAAAAAAAAAGTTCACTACTTTTCAGATTTAGCCTAATTCTAGATTCTGAAGGTTTGATGATGTTCTCATCAACAGAGCCAATCAGAGCTTTTGTGGACTTGGCTAAAGATGGTAACATAAACCATGTTGAGAACACACTCTAATGGGTTTGGGGCAGGGCTAGACAGCTCCAGGCTTTGATATCAATATGACATAGTGGCCAAATTGTGGAATTACATCATTTGGTTGCATCCGTGATACTACTGGCCCCAAAAAGACTTTTTCCCATAGACTTATTGTGAAAGATATGTCTGTAAATCAGTGGAAAACATGTTTTTGAGCATTAAAACCAACACAAAATTAATTGTTTCAGCATTTCAAATTTGATCCAATCAAATCAAATAATAATAAAGTCTGGAGGAGCGACATGATTAAATAATTTTAACCCCATCCATGGTAGCTGAGCACTTAACCTTAAATTATACAGCTTGGCAGGAGGAAATATCTGCGCTTGCTCCCATCAATGTGGAAGATTTGGATAATGTCATACTTTGGAGTTTTTTTTCTTCATGCACCATTGTACAGCTTTCATAGTAATGAGCAGGGCTCTACCTCCAACTTTATATAGCTACATCTGTTCCAGAATCCCGGCTGAAAACTAAAGAGCAGTGGTGCAGTGAAGGGTATACACACAAATTCAGGGTATACCCACCTCTTTTTCTGACTGTTTACAGTATATCAATCTATCAGCCAAAAAACAAGATCACACTTTCTATGAAGACCATATCCATAATGCATTATGAAGGCATTCATAGTGAATTATTATGCATTCATGATGCTTTATGACTACACTCATAAACATGCATAATGCTTACTGATGCATTATCCCCAACTGTCATAAAACAAACAAAACCAATAAAGGTACATTTCAGAAAATGTCGGATTCTGCAGGGTTATTGTTTGTTTCCTGTTTACCTGTGGCCATATTTAGTCAGACACATGGTGATAATCTATTTCATAACACATATTACCTCTAATCCTTCTCATACATTTAATAATCTCCTCGGTTGCCAGTCGATACAACAGTTTTACCATACATGACAAAGTCAAAGCACCCCTCTTATCTAAAAGTTTTCTCAAAGTTAAAGGCAGGTAAAAAGAAAAAAAGCTCTTTTTTCCTCCAGAACAAACTCCCTTGTTACTATGGAAGACTACGGCTCTGCGACCAATTACTCAGCAGCCTTTGTTGTGTTTGGGGAATTCCCTGAGCATCCACTGATTGTTTGGATGTTTTTTTTTTCTGCAGAGCATCGAGTTTAACACTGATTACCTGGTCATCTGAGGAGAAGTGTTAACAAAAGCGTGTTTTCAGACGGATCTTTGTGATACCAACAACAACAGGCAGGATGGCGGGTTAATACGATTCTTCATCCTGCAGGAAACAGCTGAGAGCAGCTATTCGTATGGTAATTAGACACATCAACAACCAGCTGACCTCCGCCAGACACAACAAGTCTGCTGCCTGGATATACACCTGAGCCCAGCTTTTCAGTAGTAATCTGACTGAATTTTGGCTATCAGATTGGATCAAATCTTGAAAATGGCTTGTTTAAAAGAAGAAAAAGTATTTTCTAAAATTGGATTAGAGTGTAATCTGGTTTTGTTGTGTTGTTCAAAACTTTTATGTAGGATTAGGAAACATTTCATCCAAAAATCTGATTCATTGGGTGAATTTAACAATGAATTATACATAGTATTTTTACCTCTACTTCTTTTGCACTTGATTTCTTTAACCCTTAGAGTAATAAGGAAGATAAAGTAGACAGTAGGCTGCTTATTGAACCTTTCAAGAAGTATTTCACCAATACAAAATGGGCCTTCACATTAAACTAGGCTTTGTATGCAGCAGAAAGACACATATACTTTTGAAACTGGTGAAACGGACGAGAGAAAACACAGAAGTAGGACTGTGGCATTTGCTTTTGCTCAAGAGGTAGAAAACCTGCAACTACCAGAATGCATTGCACCATACCAGACCAATAAATGCTCCCACTGTAGGTGACATATTGTTATCTCATCCATTTGACACAATGGCAGCTGGTAGCAAATAAGCTTGTGTATCAGTTTAACAGTAAGTTACAATCTGTTTCTGAACACATTTGAGGAGAGAAACCAAAATCTTGGTTTTTATTTGACCAGTACTCCTTAGTTTACGGTGTGATGTCAGCCTCCTTTTGTAGCTGTGCATGATGCAATCTGCCGCCCAATTCTTCTTATCGCTTATCGCTATTACAGCTAAACAGGGCACTAAAATAGTTTCCAAAAACATTCTGGAAGAGATTTTAGGAAGAATAGTAACATAATGTAGGTTTACAGTCGATCGGCACTGCCTAGTTTTACTGTCTGGTCGGATTGCGGTCAGTTTCACCTTTTCAGACCAATAAATACACAGTAGAAAGCCATAAATGTGAAGAAGGTTATATACTCACACCTATCTTCCATTATAAATGGAGAAAAACAATTGCAAACCTTTTGAATTCAACCTTCTCTCCGTGACAGAAGAGTGATGAGGCTTAATTGAGTTAACTCGTCACAAAACACACTTTATTCAAACTCACCCAAACCCCAAGTCCACTGTTCCAAAAATCACCAGCTTCTGTTTGGTCAAATAAATCCTTAATTCACCAAGTTAGATGTAAAAAACATGCTGTTATTCCCCATGGTCGCTCTCTCTCTCTCTACCGGCTGGCCGCCTGCTGTTTACAGTTCTATGATTTATCCCTCAACCACTCGGTGTAAATGCTATCTAAACATTGGTTAGTTGGAAAGTAGATTACTGCAGTTCATTTACATGTTATATCCCCATCAAAAGCAGATTGAAAATCAGCAATGTATCCCTTTCAATACAGTAAAGTAATATTTTTTTTACCATAAAATAATCTCACAAATCCTCACAAAAGTATCAAATAAAATGACTAATTCTTAACCTTATCACTTCATATTAATTATAGTGACACAGTCAAAAGTAGTTCCTCATGCTGTTTCTGTCTCATCAAATAAAAAAAAAATTCTGAAAAGTCTGCATCTGGATCAGGGTGACCCATTTCAGTGTTAGATGCAACACAGATTGATTAACTGATCCTGGGCAGCAAAATGTGATTTCCAAATCCAGATCATTCTAATCCAGATTAATTTTTTTGAACAATTAGGTCCCAGATAATCATCATTATTATTAATTAATACAATCCGATAAAACATAGCAATTTAAAAATAATTAGGAAATAATGTACTGTTGGGATCTCACTTCCTCTCCCTCCCTCTCTCTCACACACAGGCACACAGAAACACAGACACACACACACGGTATCAGTGATGCTGCCTCTCTATGGTTGCACCATAATAACTTCCACTCAGCATTCAAATGGAAATCAGCTCCATCGCTCAGTTCAATGAACATCTGCTCTGTGTGTGTGGGGGTGTGTGTGTGTGAGATGATAGAACCAAGTGAAGGACATTTACACCCACACACACACACACACACACAAACAGCTCCAGCTTGAGATACATACTCAGTCTCAGTTTAACTCTCATGGAGTGAACAGAAACTCGTTAGCAGCCTCTTTATATCTGCACTTAACCACCAATTATCTGTCATTAAGTGCATCCATGGAAACAAACCACACACACACACCTTATCATTCACTCTGTGGACATTGTGTCTGAAATAGTTAACGGGTTGTAAAGCCCTAATCATTCAGGAGTGAAGGGCTAACATTGCTCTTAATGGAGCTTCACAAGGCTGAACGCTGAGCCAAAACACAGCACAGTTGAGTACTGGTTGGCTGCTACAACACATTTTGCAATCATTTCAATTGCTGGCATTACATGTATGTGATGTGAGCGTACCATGCAATTAGCAATATAATATACAGTAATTTGGGCTTTACATATTTTCATTGCCGTTTATTTGCTTATGTGGTACTTAAAGGCGAACTCAACTGATTTAGTATTCAATTTCCATAAACTTGTGAAACTCATAAGAGACAGATTTGAAAAGGAAAGGTCAAAATTAAAACAGCAGAGACCGAGGCATTCCATTTTGTGTCTCCAATAAAGGCTGAACTCCAAAAACACTAGTCCCTACATATTCCATAATGCAATAAATAGCTTAATGCCACTTGCCCTCCCTGCCTGTTAAATACTCATGTCTCTCAAACTCTACTGTCCCAGTCTGAAATGCAGGCTTTCTGACAAAACTGTACAGCAGTCTCTTCAAGATTTTTTGGGCTGTTTTCGTGGTCGTTGTGGCCTGAAATGACTGATTTTACATCAAAAACAAATAATTTTTGCCGTTTTTTTTTTCTTTCATGAAAATAATTTAACAATTACAACATTTTATTTGTTTTAAAATTATAAGTACATGGGAGACACATTATGATATGCATTTTCAGAGCCAATACTGGTTTAACACACATATTATTAAAAAAATCTTTGCTGGTCCGAAGTTTTCTTTTTTATAAACATAAGAGCCAGTCAGGAAGTTTATGAAGGCAAAAGTGACATCCAAAAGGATGAAACAGGCTGACCTGATTGTAAACAGTGATCCAAGGGAAAACTAGGCTATACTACAGATGAGGCCGACACTGCAGTAGACTAAGCATCAGATGAAAAAGAGAGACACTTCACCCCACAGCTTCAGCATCAGGTGAAGGGAAGACCTGTGTACCTCTGACAGCTCAACAGTGTTTGTGACACTTTATAGTTTGTAAAGTTAAAAAAGCTCCAACAGTTACTCAGTACAATTATATGTTTCCAGTGTTCTTAAGTAGTCTGTTAAATTTCATTGTGCACTTGAAATGATAAGTGTCCTCACTATGAAAGATATAATTAAACGTTGGGTTACATTACCCATGTGACGCTAACAGTTATCCCTGTCACTGTGTGCAACAGGCACAACAGGATAAACAGAAATTGGTAAAAGGAGGGGCTAAATGGATCACTACGCTGCAGGCATTTCTACTGAAATTAGGTTTTTTACCTGTTTTAAATGGTCAAATTTCCAGGAAAGTTGCAGTTGTTTAACAATATTGCAAGGTTGTGCAGAATTCACAGGAAATGGCTGAATTTGTGTTAATTGGAACACAAAATCATGAAACCCTGGAGGGACTGGTATAGTGTCCAAGCCCAAGACTGCGATGACATCACAATGCTACATCAAAATTATTTCCTCACACTTTATAAAGCCCCTCCAGAGCCACAGAAGAGTAATAAATAGTAATAAATATGTTCACAGGTTAAATGGTACCACTCATAATCAATGAATGAACCTTTATGTTAAAATAAGTGGAATGCACCTTTAATATGATGTGCTAACATATTATGTCATTTTTTTTCCACATTAAGATAGTAAATTAATAATTAAGATGTATGCACTTTGAATGCTGAAACTGCCAATTCAATCCTACTTTTTTATGTATACTATACAAGTAACTCCAGCTTCCTCATAAATATAAATGTAAAAGACTTCTTTAATGTAATGCTGTAATGCAGCGTAGCTGATTGCCTAAATGGTTCGTTGTATATGAGTCATATCCACAAGCAATCAACGGCCTGGAAATTAGTCTTTTCATGCAGTGTCTACTGTACTGTATGGGTTTGTAAAATTAATTCATGAAGTTTTGTGCCACTGAGAGAACTCTATTTCTCCCCATCACGAATAAAAAAATGCCTTTGTTTTCCTACTAAAACTGACACTGAAAACAATTTTCCATTAAACTGAGTAAGTGCTGCATCATGTTCCAGCAGAGTCTGAGTGAAGAGATTCATTTCAGCACTAACAGAAAATTCCTCGTCGCAGGAATCAAACTTTTCACACTGAGAGCTACTGATCTTCCTCTCACTGCACTTTTCGCATCTATTTTTTGACAAAACTACTGAACAAGCAGAAAACAACTGAACGGTAAACAATGTGCAAATCAAGATCCAGAAGTATGCAGGGACAGATATGTGAAGGACTGATGGTGTTCCCAAGATAAATAAATCATCAGTATGTTGTTTGTTCTGTCTTATAGAGAGATAAAGTCCCTCCCCTTCCAGTGGACCACCATGGGACCCTATTTCTAAAAAAAAATATATATGGTAATTAAGACGAGAGGAAAATGATACTTTGAATTGTGCCATGAATTACACTAATGATTTTTGTCAGTTTAAAAGATAATTCAGAAGTCAAAATGGACATAGTTTGTTGTGAAACTGTTGAAGTATAAGACTGTGAAAACATGCAATTTGAAAGACTACACTGGTTGTGTCAGTGATGTCAAAGCTTTCTCTCATGCTTGGCATGTTCATGTGGCCACGTGTGGCCTTCAGTACATCAGTGTCAACAACAGTAAAACAAGAAAAAAACAATTAGTGCTAATATGAATTATTTTTGTTCAGAAAGTCAGCTGTAACTGCTACTGATCCATTTATTCATGTAGGGTAGTTGAGAATTATATGAAGGGTACAACAGCAGCTTGTTGTGCAGATATCCGTAATATTATGTTTATGACAATTCCAAAAGCACTCCAAAATACATAATACATAATATTTTTTATAATTTATAACTCTGTCAACAAGTCAGGTCTTCTCACCTTTTTTTTCCTTCAATCTCAAGTCAAGTCATGTCTCACAGCATACAGACGTGCTGAACTTGGTCAGAAGCTGTCATATAATGGCAATATCATATAATTAATGGCCTTGCAGCAGACAATGCAGACACCAGAGTATCCTGCAACTGCAGAAAAGTACCTTTTCTAAAGTTTCTCTGTTGTGGAACATAATGCAGAGATTGTTAAGTTCAGCTTTTCACAACAAAACAATTATGCTTCATGGATCAAATGGTCAACACCTGCCCTGAGCACAACTCAGCAGAGTTTAGGGAGGAACTGAAAAACAAGACTTTTACGATTAGTCATTGTTAGACCTAAGATAGATATGTTTAGGTCTGTAAAAGTTCTCTCTTTAATCTCCGCTCTGATCCTCAGCTGACCCACACTGACAAACAAACACGTCAAATCTCATTTCTGAACAGAGTTAAGGTTCAAATGATTTTCCATCACAAAGAGAGCAGATAGAAGAGTGATTGTGACTGCACTAAAGGTCAACACTCCAAGGAATGCCCAAAAACATTCCTGTTATATGCTAAAGTAGTGGACTGGCCTTTATTTACTTCCAACTACAGAGAACCAGGCCTTCATTTGATGGGATACTAAAGATATTCAAGACAAGCTTTTAAGTCAAATGCCCTGTTTTATAAAAGGATTTTATTGTATTTAGTATGAAGCCTGCTTTGTTTTTTGTTTTTTTGTCAAACTGCTCCTGCCTCAGTTTAATGCTGATACTGTTTGCTCCACTGTGTTTACCTCAGAGTTTCACACATTTCTACAACCCTAATTACCATCAGTACAACAGTCCTGTCATACTCCCCACCCTGCTGCGATGAGGTTCTCCTTTAAACACAGACACTGTTTTCACTGTCACTAATTAGGTCTATTAGCTTTTATTTTGTTGTTTTCTGGGGTGTTGTCGAGCTGTCGTCAATAAAACTTTCTGCCTGGCAACTCAGCAACAGCACCATCCCTGCTTCAGTAGATAGGCTTTTATTGTGAAACATCTAAATGAAGATAATTGACAGAAGCTAAGGACTGATTTAAAAACACAAAGTAGAAGCCATTAGAAATAATTAGTTTTGTTAAAAAAAATCAACTAAAAATAGCAGAGTGGAGAGTACAACATGACTGTGTTGTTGTGCTGGCTGAATTGGTGCTGCAAAAAGTAACATTATTCTGATTCTACCAGACACTGTGCAGTTATAGTGTTGTATATTGCTGTAGCATCTAGGGTGATTTAATATGCCCGAAATGTCTTGTAACAGATGTCTGCAGTGTCGTGGTGACCATGGAGCAGGAGCTACAGTAATAGTGGGCGGCTGAGCGAGGCAGATGAGTGAGCGACAGTGACAAATGGAGTTCTGAGAAAAGAAGATGTGAACTGCATTAAATTGAGATTACAAAGAGTAAACAGCCGTTGGTAAATGATACTGATGCTGAAACTAAAGTGTGTTAAGACTGAGGACCAGTGCTAAACTCTGTGTGTGTGGGTGTGGGTGTATACTGTGAGTAAAGTAGTAAATACTGATGCAGGAGCTGATATATCTTTAGGTAATCCTTCCAGTTTGCTGTCTTTGCTGGCCATAGGGGAGATTTTGAACTAACCATAGCAGTCTTTTTCAAATGTCAAATGTGGTATGGGTATCACTAGAGGGTACATGAGATCTAAAAAAAAAAAAAAAAAAAAAAAAGAGGTTAATTTAAAAAATATCAGTTATGCATGATTCTTTGAATAACTGTACTATATTAATCGGATAACAACTGGAAAATGTGAATGTGAATGTACATTTTGTAGTCAAAACTCCTATTTTCAATGCAATCGTTTTCTGCCCTTAACTGTCACGCCTGGATCACGCTGCCTGTGTGAGCAAAACCATCTCCGTTTCAAGATTAAAGTCCTCTGACATTTTCTCTGTCGACAGCATTCCCTCAGTTGTTGACACAAGTCTTATTTATTGTGAAATATTTGCAGGACTGTGTTTCTGACAGTACAGGAGCTTGCATGGCTTAATAAATGAGTGGAATATGTGCTTAGTAAATGTAGACATACGTAACATCAGCAAGCAGCTCTTCAGCGGTGTTGCAGCAACAACACAATCAGTGTGAACACCATAAGCGGTTGCTGTAATGCACTGCTCACACATTCACTGTGTTCCAGCCGTTAACACTCCCAAAACTGTTACAACAAACACAGTCTCATTTGCCTTTTGGCTCATCACAGTAAGCCATAGCCTGCCAGGACACCTAAAATTGTGGTAATTCACAAGTGGTAGGGGTGATTAACATCCTGCATCACACTGAGTTAAAGTTCACTTATACCCCTATAGATATAAAAAAAGATATTCACTTTTGAAACATGTAAACACCACTAAGCTCATACTCCCATGTGTCTTTTATGTTGGCACAGATAAGCAGACAGTGGGCGTAGTTCAAGTCGTGGAGTAAAAAAAAATAATCTGTCGATCTGGTCAGAGCTGATCAACAGATGAAAAGAAGGGCAGCTGCTGCAGAGGCGAGTGAAAGCAAACTTTTTGCAATTAACAACTAAGTTTCGCTTTCACTTTGCCTGGCGTTCTGCTGCTCCATCTTTTACAGTATTCTTAAGGGTACAGAAAGCACTATGAACAGTTAATTCCTGCCATTTATTTTAAACCTGCTTTCCTTTGTTTGGGTTATTATTAGAGACTCTGTTATTTGTATTTACCACTTCCACCACTGTTACTGATATTTCTCTGCAGCCTGAATGTAGAAGTGAAGGACAACTGTGTTTTGGGAGTTTCTTCCTCTCAGCCACAGCTCACAGCAGGAGGACAGACTTCCAGCTGCTTGCAGTGGCAGCATTTTATCAGGCAGCGAGCGTCATCGTTGCAGGATGACACAGTGGATATGTATAACGTCTAATTAGCTCTGTGTGTCCCTCGCTGTCCGACAGCCCTGACCCAAATCCTGTCAGATCCTGTACACTTGTGTTCCTGCTGAGAGACGCAGCCGGGCTGAGACACCAGCGGCCGACCTCACCTGTCCATCCCAGCTGGAGCTGTCTGTCCGGACGAACAGGTGAAGTCGGAGAGAGGTAATCTCTGCAGACACACAGGCGAGAAGGAGGGACGCTGACAAATCTTTTCCATGAGCACATTTTTAAGACCTTACATCATCTGAAACAACCACTGATACTTCTTATCAGTTCTTTCTCATTACTATAAAATAGTCTTCAATATATGTTATTTTAAAAAATAATGAAACAACCCAGTAGCTCACCTGCTCGAGCATGTACAAAGGCTATGTCCTTGCTGCCGTGGACGCAGGTTTGATTCCAAGCCACAGCCCTTTTGCTGCATGTCATCCTGTATCTCTACCCCATTGACACTGTAGCTGCCATATAAAATAAGGGTTGAAAAAACGCCAAAAAATATTCTTAAACAAAAGGAAGCACTGGAGAAGGACATAGGTTTTTATAATGGCTTTAAGGAAGGAGAATAAAACTTTTGAGGACTGTGCATATTTTGTATTTAGTTTACTGCCAATTATTTTTAAAGAAAACATGCCAAACCTGCAAGCCCACAGATTTTGGAAAGCATTTTTTTGTTTCTTAAATATTGCCCTTTTTTTTCTTAAATTTTTTTGGGCGATCTTTAAAAAAAATCTACAAAAATCAAATTATTTATCACAGCAAAAAAATGTGAAAACAGAAACTATTGTTGGATTTTCAGATTTCTTAATTTATTCACAAAGAGACGGTGTTATGACAAATTTGGCAAATTCAAGGACAAACAGGCAGAACTTACTGAGGCATGAGCAGAGAGACTTCTGGGTATTTTAGGTTCTGAATGAGAGCAGGCATGCCTTTAAGTATGATAGTAAAAGTAATGGTTTAAAATGTATTGCTTAATTATTTGTATTTTTTTGTGACATTATGGTCTGCGTTTTCAACATTACCTCATTTGCAGAGACTTGAACACATCATGTGTTATTATACAGGTTTGTAAAACAAAATTCCATGACTTTTCGATATCTGTCAAGGTATATTTAGTTTTCTAAAACTTTTTCAGTCCTGGTAACTACTATTTGCAAATTTCTATGACTTTTCCAGGTTTTTCATGACCGCACTTTAGAGAGGAAGAAACCAACACAGACTGAGAGAGAGCACTGCAAGGTCAAAGGTCAAACTAGCTGCTAAGTGTAGATACAAACTGCTGCCTTCAAGTTAAAGTGGAGAAGGAGATAAGGAAAGGAAACAGAAATCACTGCGCTGTAACATCAGTTATAGAACGACAGATTGTGTTTAAACTGTAGAATCATCAAAATAACCTTCAATTTGAAAATCACCTCCAACCAGCAGAGAACTATTTTACATAATATCAATTCCCAAACAAAAGAAGACACAGATGGCAGGATTAAGGACAGAAAACTAAAAATGAAAAAGAGGGCTATCTGACTGGCAAGAAGGAACAGGAATCTCCCAAGATTCCTCCCAAACATCCAAACAATCTGCAGCACCGAGAGAGAACAGATGGTAGAAACGAACAGATGTCTATAACTGATCACCTCGCACTTCTCCCTTTCATGAGACGTGTGTTCTTTCCGGGGATGAGCCCAGGAAGACGCTTCCTCACAAGGTCACATGTGGTGAGTGGTATTTGATGATGACTTTAAGCTCAAACGGAGCATGATGGGTAGTAAACAGCGAGCAGGCAGCTCCTGTCAGGGTCAGGTCGTGCTGAAAAAGTCACGTTAAGTCCCTTTTTCCCCTTCATGACTTGATTGAGTTCAAATCCTGGATTACAAAGCTTAAGAGACAAAGGACGGGTCAAGATGATTTGATTCGTCTGCGCGGCCGACTCAGCAGGCGCATTAAAAACCTGCGATCAGGCAAAAAGAAATGAGCAGCAGCAGCAGTGTGGTGGATGGACTGAGACAGATTAAACAGTCTGAACATACGTGACCAAAGAGCCGGCGACGCTTTAATCTCGAACATCTGGACAGTTCATAATGAGATACTGATTAACTGAGGGAGGTGCGGATAGAGTGCTGAGACAGAGAGAAACGTTCAGAGACAAAAGAGGATGAAGAAATGAAAACCAGTGTCATTTTTTTTTTTTAATTGCCATAAAAGATCTTTAGCAGACTTACATCATGTCACCTGGATGTCAGGGGATTTATGGTGGAATACATCTGAGAACTCTTATCCAGAGAACTTTTATACAATTTACCTGTTTCAGTGGTATTAAGGCTTAAATTTATGGCGTTTGGTAACGCAACCATGGCATAGCAGCAGATTTACAGAGTATTGAGATAGCCTCAACTGTCACTATTTCAGTCAGTACATTCACATGATGTTAGAAAAAGTCAAATTAATGTGTTAGTCCTGCTAAATTTAGACTAAATTGAATTTCTTGAAATCTAACTAACACATCCAGATAATTCGAAGTCAAGCTATTCTGTCATGTAAACACCTAAGTTGAACTTAAATTGGACCCGGTGTTCTACGTGTGCTCCTCAGTGCCGCACTGGCCTCCCTCAGTGTTAACAGATAAGGACTGTTTGTTACTTATGGGGGGGGGGGGTTGCTGCAAACCATCATTTAAAAAAAGCAGGAAAATAAAGTTAGCACTTAGGAGGGACTTGTGTTTTTGTTTTTGGCTTAGGTATGGGAAATACAACTTAAAAAGTGAGGATTTTATTGTTGTTTTAAGTCAAAAGGCCACATCAGCGATGTACTGCTGAAGACGGGGCCGCTGCAAAACATTCTTTTGTCACCTAAAAAACTCAGTTCAAGTATACACTGCATCTTGTCACCTCTTTACTTTACACAACAGCTGATGGAGGCAGTGGTAGAGCACCATTCACCGTTAACTAAATGGTGTTGCTGCTGATTTGAAGTGTCTTTGATAAAAATTGGCAAAAATTTGAAGTTTTGTTAAATATTTGTCTTGCATTTTTTATTTTGAATTGTTGCTTTTTTTTATGGTTAACAGTGTAATGACAGAGGATATATATTTAGGGGACAAACGTGTATTAAGAAGGACTCTGTGGTTATATGTTATGCATTGTACCTCCTTGGCTACCAGGGCAGGCACTTGAAAGACAGCCCCTCATGTAACTCTAGCTTTTCATTCCAGACACCAGACTCCAGAGGGGTGTTGCATATTCACCTTGAGAAACCAAAGACTCATGCTCAGATTTTATTTGTAGACTTTAAGTATACAGGTGATGCTGCCTTGTATAATAGTGCTACAAGGAGCCAGTTTTTGACTACTTCCTAAACTGGTGTGAGAAGTCAAGCCTACTCCTAAAAACCTCTAAATCAAGGGGAACCTCCATTGATTTTAGAAGGCTGCAATCCTATAATCCTACTTCTCTCAAGGGGGTGTGGGGGTGTGTGTGTGTTGTGTGTGTGTGGGGGGGGGGGTGTTGCCCAATCTGTTACAGCTTACAGTGACATTATCACTGTGCTCAACCATATGCTTAAATGAGACATATGGACTGACCTCATAAACTCTAACACACAACAAAGAATGTACTTTCTAAAGAAATCGCTGTCTTTCAATGCCTTCAACAAAATGCCCCAAGCATTATACTGTGCTTTTATTCAAAGTGATTTATCCTTCTGCATCATCTGCTGCTTTGGCAATGCTACTGAGGCACTGAAAAAGACTGCCTGAAAAACTGTAACAACAGCCAGAAAACTATTAGGAGTTACTTTACCAAGGATACAACGCATATACAGAGAGAAAATGATGAAGAAGGCAAAAAACACTGGGTGACCAGAGGCACCTCTTGCCTCCTCATTTAAACTATGCCTTTGACATTCTGCCATCCAGTCACTAGAAGAAAATGTTGTACTTGTATGTTTCTGCAAACCATGAATTTGTTGCATTCTTTTGTTTCAAATGTATCATATCAACGTCTCAAAAGTGTCTCAGTATATGAAACGACTTTGTCATTGTGAGGTGGAGTGGATGGTGTGTCATTTTGGCAAAACACCAAAACACCAAAACAACAAATCCAGCTGTGATGAGGCCATAAACTGTACGAATAATGGACGTGGCTATACCATGGTGTCAGTCATTGGTTTGTGGACTCATATTTTGAAAAGTTCACCATTTAGGCCGTCACTATGTAGTTTTTTTTGGAGCCAGAAGTGACTATATTTGGACAAGGGTTTGGACCTGTGGACAAGTGAGGGGTGGATCTGACTCACAAACTGTAGCAACGCCTAACAGACAGCCTGTCACTCAAGCGTCTTGTCCTTAAATATTCCTATTTTTCGGCCTTAATAAAACATAAACAGGTGAGTTTTAAAATTTACCCCTGTGCTGTTGTCATAAATGCTGAAATTACCTAAAGAGGCCAAAACCATTTTTGTACAAGGCTGTGGCCATTAGGGGAACTCAGAAAATAGATAAAGTCCGCACACTAGAAAATGCTCCCATGAATGTTTATTAGATTACCTCCACGTGGAGGAGTGCGGACTTAGCAAGTCATTTTGTTTCCAGTGGCTTTTTAGGCATGAAAAGCAGGAGATTTTACAGAGATGTCACTGCTTTCCTGCTAGGATAGTGCCCTATATAGCCAAAACATTATCTCTTTCTAACAAGTGGTGCTTGTGCTCAATTCTAACTACAGGTTAAGTGTCGCATTATTGAAACACAAAGTTTCAATATTTCTGTCAATGTGCAAATGTAGCCTATCCACGATTAGCCGAAACATACAATGCCAACATTTTTTTTTTTGTTTGAGATTGGGTTGAATTATGCTGCAAGCCAGTTTCCCACTAGAGACAAATTAAAGAATCAATCCAGGGCGTGGATTTCAGATCATGAGTTCGAATGGATACACATACAACGTCAGTCATGCTTTATCTTGCCATGCACAGCAAATAAGATGAAAACCGATGTTCTTGAAGATGAACCTTACCTTATGTATATATTTGTTTACTTTTTTGGTAAATCTGCACCATTGACAGGCATGCAACATTAACTACCAAGACTTCCTGTCATCACAGGGTTACTGTTGGGACTATGGGCATTTTCTAAACGTATGAGCAAAGATCATAAGTTTAAAAAAAAAAGTTTTTTATATGTCAGAATACTGATTTTTTTTTTTTTTTTGTTTCAAGCAAATACTGCTGCACAAATCTAGATGCTGTTACAATCAGAATCATATTTTTCAAGTTAGTTCTAGTATACATTTTCTCCTTCAGTATCATTTCTGCATCTCCTTTATCTCCTGAGTCATCGACTCCCTGTTCAATAACACCGACAAATTGAAAAGGAATGCGTCAGTGTTAAATCAAGGCCAAAGTGATATCAAACAGATCCAGCTGTGACTCAAGCTTCCCCCCCACAGGCAACAACACACATTTAATCTAATCAAATTAAAGGCCTATTTAAAAATCACTTTTGCCACCATCAACCTACTTACAGTGGAAACTGGAGTGAAAGAAGGGTGAGAGGAGAAAGAAGAACAAAGAAAGGATGCAGCAACTCTGAAAGCTAAAGTAAACTAACTTATGCTGTGGTCTGTTTACCCAAGAAGTCGAAGGTATCGGAGCCTGGAATGACATCAGAGCAGAATTGATCGCGTTACAGAAAATTAAGTAATTCCTAGCAATCCCAGTTCTAGCAAGGTTTGCTACTGTTAGCAATATCAGTTGATAACCAGACATTATGCTGCATTTTGTTCATAAACAACGTAGCAACATGAAGCTAGCTGACATTTTTATGTGGGGCCCATGTGGTTCGTAAATGAGTAGGAAAATGGGCCCTTTATGAGCTTGTCCATAGGTTCCATATTGGCCCCATGTCAATTGCCCATTTGCCCAGTTCAAGTCAGAAATCCGACTTCAGGGGAACTCACAAATTCCAACTTGGCCCTGGGTGTTCTATTTCTACTTCTTCACCTGTTCATTGAAACGGTGGCTATGGTTACATGCACACCAATATTCTCCTTTTTCAGAATATGATAATACTCTGTTTAAATATTCCAAATCAAGCAGTTTTTAAAATTTAGCATTTTCCAATTAAGACGTGGGATATGGTGGCATTATTCAGGTTAAAGGAGCATTATTTGGACAAAAATATGTGCCTCATCTGGAGTTTTCTCTCAAGTTTGTGACACCGGGTCTCTTGCCTCTTTATGGTTGGCTTTGTGCTATGTCATGGATACTTTGGACACAAACCCACTTACCACCAGTTTCTAAGGTTGGCGTTGCATAGGAGAAACACACCTGCTTTAAAACTTTATGAAAAACTTAGCTATCAACAGGTTTTTGAATATACGCAAATATCACGGCACCGACCTTTACAACAAGGTGAAGGTAGGAAAGAGAGTCCAAGAAGTTCACCACCAGTAGGAAACTATGAAAAAGTCATGTTCTGATTTACATGACAAGCAACTTCAGCTGTTCCACTTTTTCATATGTTGACGTGATAAAATTTCCATTTAGGATTTGTTAATGTAAGTGTGTACAGCTGCATGTCAATGGGTGTGTTAGTGGAATATTCTTTTTAACTAAACATGCAAACAGCTTAGTAGGAGTACTGGCTTCTTCAGAATAAGGGCAAAAAGTGGACTGTTTTGTGCATGTAAACACATTTACTATCAATCAGATAGCATTGAAGTTGTTGGAAGAAGGGTTTAGACTGTTTCCTCACGCTTAGTCTTTGTGCTAAGCTAAGTTAAACACATCCTGGACCTCTCCTTTTAGTGATCTTACAAAGATGAATCTGATGAAAGTGAATTTAATTTGGTAGGATCATTATTGTGAGCTAACTTTTATTCTGTGTCCTACTTTAGATTAAAAACTTACAGTTTTAAGAGATATGTATCCCTCTGTTTCCTCAAACTCCCCATGATACTTCAAATTAAACTGAAGATATTTTTGTGTTAAAACAGCTTGCAGGACGTTTCATCCAATACAGAGCCAGAGAAAATCAACTCCAAAATTTCTGAAAGTGATGAGCAGTTTTGGCAGTTTCCTCACTCCGATTGGCTGAAGACGTTCCGGTCTTGGCTGGACTGGTGGACATATTGACAGACTTAAATCCTCCCTCTGTATTAGTGAAGGCTTCACTCTCTACAGGAGCTCCGTGACCCGGCCCGCTCTCTCTCTTTCATGTCTTTCAATCGGCGGCTCAGTGTTTTTTTGGGCGAGCAGCAGCAGGCCGGCCGGTGGCTCAGCGGGGGAGTTTGGCAGCTCGTTAAATGTTTTCTAAAACACCCACAGTAATTCACAGAGCCTGTAATTAATCAGGAGAGGAACCCCGCAGGCCACAACCACAAGTGTATGTGTGTTACTGTGTGTGTGTGTATCGTCTTTCCTAGAGAGGGACTGTGATTCTTCAGCGAAGTGAGACAGTCACCGCAGACCAACAGAGACTAAACTAATCAGTGTTTTACTGCTGTGAATTAGAGTGCGTGTGTTTGGTGTTTGAGTCGTGTGTGTCTGATCGACTGCTGTGAAACTGGAGCTGCATTGGCGAAGTTTCAATTAACACCAAACCAGTCCTACTTTAAATAAAAGCATGTAAAGGTTCACGTCAGGTTGCACTGCAGAATAGACTCGCTTCTGTTAGGTCACACTTTTGCAACAGTGTCAGTGTGTTTTCTGTAATTGGACTACACTTGCAAGTTAAAGGCTGATGTTATAAATGTACACACAACTGCCTGGTTAAAGTTAACCTGATGATGACATCAGCACCCTCCAGTTCAAACAATGCAGCTTTATATCTGGCACATATGAGTCAAAACATGTTTCCAGGATCTCAAGGTGCAGCCGGAGGGATGAAGGGGTTCTGTTTGGGGATCTCAGAATTGCATTTCATCTCTTTGCAGATGATGTGGTTCTGTTGGCTTTATCACACAGTGACATCCAGCATGCACTTGGAAGAAGCGTCTCCAAGTCTGAGGCCATAGTGATCTGCCGGAAAAGGGTGGATTGGCCCGTCTGGGTTGGGTGAGAGTTTCTGCCCCAAATGAAGGAGTTCAAGTGTCTCGGGTCTTGTTTATGAGTGAGGGTAAAATGGAGCATGAGATGGACAGGCGTTTTGATGCAGCATTAGCAGTAATGTGAGCATCGCACCAGACTATCATGGTGAAGAGGGAGCCGAGCCAGAAGGCAAAGCTTTTGATTTGCAAGTCCTTCTATGTTCTGACCGTCATCTATGGTCATGCTCTAACAACACCCCTGAAACAACATTTTAATGTCCTAATGAGTCTTGATACCCTTCATGACAACACTGCAATGCTCTAACGACACTTTATAACACTATTTTTATTTTAATTTCATTTATCTATTTTATTTATAAAGCCCCTTATCACAAATCACAATTTGCCTCAGAGGCAACGACACTGTAGCCCCTTGATTCCACTAGTAGCATGGCGAGAGCATTACGTTTGCTCTGTCCCCAACGCGGGCTCTATATGTGCTCGATGCTGGGCTCTATATCCCACAGGGAGTGTCTGTGAAGTGGAGCGTCTTGCCAGCTGATACTGTAGACCCTATGAGATTGTGCTTATTTTGAATTTTTTCCTTGTTTTTTTTGGTTTCCCTTGATTTTAGTGATTCTACCATGGCAATTTTTTTGGGCTGCAGCCTGCAGTCCAGCCAGGAACAAAGCAGATCAAAGAATTCTTGCCGTTTTTCAGTCAAAAAACATGCTCATCTTAATAATAGAAGAAAAAGATAGAAGATTTGTGGTTGTGATGTAGATAAAAAAAAAACAAAACATATTGATCTTATTAATTGTTAGACAGATGAATAATTAATAATTTAATCATAAACAAAATAGATATTTAGGAGATTTTAACCATCTTTTTATTAAAAATACAGTGCTGTTGTTAATTATTATCAACTTTCTGTCTATTTCATGTCCAGTGGCTGGACATTAATTCTCCTCCAGGACAGAATAAAGACGCTGGAGGATGGAGGAGCAGATACTGTTTATGTAAGATTTTAGTTGAGTCAAACATGACCCCGAGTCTGTTCAAGGCGTTTTAATTTGAAAATTGATTGGATACAATACTGCTTGACTTCTTGTCTGGTGCAGTCTGCTCTGTGTGGCTTGGCGCGATTGCTGTCCATGTCCAGCAAAAATAAACTCGCCGCATATTTCACACGGAGCAGAGCTGCAAGACGCTCCGAGGCGCTTGGTGGAATAACGAGCATTGACTAGAATGTCCACAGTCGCTCTGGAAGCCATGCCGGGGCTGTAACGTGCCGCTGATGGACACCGTAGAATTTATTTATAATACCCTAACTACACTGTTTAACCCCTGTAACACTGTAATACCCTAATGAAACTGTTTAACCCTTGTTTCAACAATGTTATACCCAAACAACACTGTTTAAGCCTTTTTACTATGCTGCAATGCCCTGCACTTCAGTGCCCAAAGAAACAGTAAAACACATGTAACAAAACAGCAATGCCCTATCAACACTATCTTGCCCTTGTATCAACACTGCAAGGGCCCAACGACACCATATAACCCTAAAGAGACTTTTTACAACACTGTGATACCCTAATGATTAACCCTTATAATGACACTGCAAAGCCCTAACGACACCAAATAACCCTTGTAACATCTCTAAAATATCGTAACGACACTTGATAAACTTTGTAACACCCCTGTAATGCCCTTAAGACACAGCATAACCATTACACTATAACACTGTAATACAACACAGTACAATGCTGATAAAAACACTTAATACCCCAACATGTCCTTAACAATATAATGCTGTAAGAATATTGTATAACCATCATAACATTATAATACCCTAGTAACGTTGGCCTATGTAAATAAATCAGTGTTGTATGGAGTCAACCCTTTGACACTTTGGTTACAGGACAACCTGTAGGACTTTTTCCCCTCTGCATCCAGTGCTACCAGCAGCAGCTAGCACTGACAGCAGCACATTGAGTATGACTGATAGCTGCAGTGCTGGCTATGTTTCTCAGGGCTTTCATTAAGCTGCTAACAGAAAGCGGCTAATGAGCCAGGCTGCACTCATTATTATGGGAAACAACACACACATTCGTTATCCTAATCATCTAATCATGGTCACTGCCCTGTGGAGTCAGAACACACACATCTCCATACATCACCACACTGCGGATATTCATCAGCATCTAACTGCCTCCGAGTGGAAAAACTAAGTGTAATGGGGCATATTAGCACAACATATTTCTTCTTTATTAGTCTAATGTAAATGCGAGGCAGAGACTGGGGAAGAAGTGAGCTCGTCATGTGTCCAGCAACGGCAAACTTTTCCATCAAATTCTTTTTTTTTTTTCTATTTTATCTGCAGGGTTTTTATGGCTTTAATGCTGAAAGATCAAACAGTCTTGAACTCTTTTTGCATGTACTCAGTGGACTTTTGGCCTATGTGCATGCAAAATGAGGAACGCTTTTGAGGATATAAATAGTCGGAATTGATTCCGAAATTCAAAAGTAATGAGCAGAAATACATAAGTATATGTTCTAATAAAATGTGCAATATTTACAGCATATGTAGCGATAAAACAGACATGACAAAAACATCCAGGTTAACCTTTTCAAATCTAAAAAAAACTGGTTTGATTTCTTTAAAAAAAAAAAGGCAATGAGCAATGAAAGAAGACATTAACCCCCGAATGAGCAAGAAATTAGTAAAAAGTAAAAGAAAATAATCCGAAAATGATTTTCTTTTCTTTTTTGCTTTTTTAAACAAAGAAGTTAAAATCATGTCAAACAAGACTTGGAAATGAGTGTAAAAATTTAAATAATTCTGTAACATCATTTGAAATCTGTAATTACGATAGTTATATAGTTTTTTTATATAGTTTATATAGTTTTTCCCTACCTTTTTTTTCTTTTTTCTCTGGACATTTTTCTTTAAAAAAAAAAAAAAAAAAGATTTTCTAAATCTAATAACATTTCTCACCAAATTGCTTATTCCCTTTTCCCACATGTTTTTTGAAGAAATCGCACCAATTTGCTCCGGGTTCAAAGGTTAAAATATTTCTTGCAGCACAAGAAAAGAGATGTTGCTCCAGGTTTCAGAGGGTTAAATGAGGTCTATCGTTGCCAAAGGGAGGTTTAAATCTGTTTAAATCTGGGGTTTTTTTTAAATATTTTGCAAGTTTTGAATTTACAAATGAAAACAGTATTTGTGTTTAAAAAAGAAGCTGAGAGCAGCTGAATAGTGTGTATGACACGAGTTGTACTGAAACTTTGAAGTTTTCCTGTGAGTGTGTGTGTGTCTATGTTTTGTTATCCGATACAAAAGTCCAAAAATATGTGTGCAAGTGTGGCATGTAAGTAAACTGTTCACCTTATCAAATATATTTAATTTGCAGATGAGTCAGGGGGAGATAAAAGGCAGACAGATGGAGGGATGAATACATAAATCCAGAGTGTATTCAGATAGCTGCGGGCTCGTTGTGATAAGAAAAACCTCAGTTTAAATCCTCGTCTGCTTCTGCTCTGAAATGTATTATCGAAGACCATTTCATGTGGAGGAATGACGGAAAAACAGATTAAAATACATGAAGTGTAGAAAACCTATAAAGCACCAGCCCCCATAAGTTTATCATAAGTTATTCTGAAGGGTCATGCTGATCAGCTTTTAATTTGGTTTTTTTTTAATTGGTTCCCTCTTTTTCTCTTTTCTTTCCCTCCTACATTTTTGTCTTTGTTCCTTTGTCCTTCCAGCCATTTCGTCCCTTTCTTTTCTCTATCTGTTGGCACATGGGGATGATTTGCACCACCTACTCTTTACTGGCAGTGGATTTTAGGAAAAAAAAATGGTGTGTTAGAAGCTGCTGGAGGCGGGCCAAGACAGCATACTGACTCTAGATAGAGTCTGAGTTCAATGGGAGGTAAAATATTGAATGTCTAAGGTCTCGAGAATTTGTCCGCCCGGCTCAGCAGGGCCTGAAAATGGGACAAGCTGGGAGGACATGTTGTAAGGGTGGACTTACAGAAAAACACATGCACACATTGTGTTTAATGTAAACTTGCTCATGGGCGCGACGTGATCCTTGTCAACTCATCAGAATAATCTGCTGTCCTTTTTTCTCTTCGTCAAAATGGGTCAACTCTCCAAAGGAAGCAGTTTGTTATCAATCACTCAGCAGATCACCACATCCTGTCTGCCGCTCAGTGTGTTTTACTGGTGTCAAATGTGTTACTCTATGACACACTGATGTTAATTTAATTGCTGAAAACTATGGCAAAAATTATTTATCAACAAAATAAGACTATGTAAAGCTAAAATAGGTCTTTATTTCATTTTTGTTGACGAGATGGGATGAGTGGAAAGTGTCAGCAGCAGACTATCAGACAATTTAAGCATAATACACCAATAATAAAGAATAATATTTTGATGTCAGCGAGCCAGTGCTCTATAACTTACCCATTTTATGTTGAATTGGACAAAGTTGGGCACAACCATCCCTCAACTTGGCCTATAGGAGACCTAGCAAATACTCATGTGATGTTTTATTAATATTCTGAATATCTTTTTGTTCAATTGTTTTTGTTCTTGTTGTTGCTACCCCTTTCCTGTTTTCTAACCCACTGAGGATGATCTTTAATTAAAACCCCAATAAGACTGTGATCATAAAAAAGGACGGTATTGTAGAGAGATGGGTGTAGATTATTCCGCATTTATATCTTATTTAAGTCTTCCCTTTTGAGATTTATTGTAAAATGTTAGATTTGAGAAACAGAATATAAATATACTTTATATATATATATATTTCAAAAGAAATCTATTAATCCCTTTTTAAAAATTCAACAAAGTGAAATGCATCACTTTATTTATTCAGTAAATCCTATTATTTAGTAAGTAAGGAGAGGATCCCAAGGAAAAAGTAAAATTAAAGCACTGACCCTAACCGTTACCCCTGATCCCTCACCCCTTTTAGATATAGAGTCCCATAGGGTACCTATTAAATCAAATTATGGCTTCTAACTAGCCTCACTGTGCCTGGGTTGGAAACTGAATGTGACAGGAAATGAGTAATAAGTTGATCTGCATCTACTTTTAGTAATGTGTGATGGGATTTGTAGCATTTGTTGTATGGTTTTGTTAGTTGGTTAAATGCTTTGTTTTTATGTGTATTTATGTGACACAGTTGATGTGTTGATGTGATCCTCGGGGCAAGATAGATTTCTGAAAAAATTCTGATAATAAAGCATAGTCAAATCAAATCACTCCAGAATCTTTCTTTCTTTTCTTCTTTCTTTCCTCCTTTCTTTCTTACTTTCTGTCTTTCTTTCTCTAATTTCACTTATTTATTTGTTTATTTATCATTATCCAATTTATTTACTTGCTCATGTGCTTATTTATTCATTCATTCATTTATTTTTCATATCCATTTTTTGTACTTTTTATTTATTTATTTATTTATTTTTTATCATATCTTATTTATTTATGTAATATTGTTGTTGACTTATTGTATTTTATGTTTCTGGCTGCTTCTCCACACTAATACTTTTTATACACTCCCTAAGTGTGACTCAGGTTGCAGTATTTGTCATAAACATCTTATTAGTTAAAGAAGCTCCATAAGATCTTGTGATCATACTGTATGAGCGCTAACATGTTTCCCCTGCACTAATTTAACACGACTACAGCGATCGAACATCAGATCCCAGAAGTGACCCCCGGAAGACACAGACCCCTCCTGTTTATTGTAAACACCATGTGATGTTTGCAGGCAGCGACTGTTGAGAGCAGAGTGTAAACAGAATATGAATGTGATGTGAACACAGGGACAGACTCAGAGGGGACGCCGAGACAAAGACATGAAAGGAGATGAGAGGCCCAGCTGGAAGGAGACTGAAAATACCCGAAGGTTAATTTGCAGATTTTCTCCTGAGAGTTGAATAAACAACAGCTGCTTCTGTTTGATTTCAACTCTCCGCTTGCAGAAAAAAAACCCCCAAAAAACAAAACGTCTTCTGATTCATTAAAGGTAAATAAATAGATGCAAACAAATCAGATGTAGTTAAGTCATGATTTAGTGATGTCGAAATCCTATATATCACTCTGGGAGCAACATCTACCAAGTCCCAGAAGCAGATTGTTTCATATTGTGCATAGATCATAAATAACTAGCAAGATAATAAATAGCTCTGTATATAACTTAACAGTCCTTCCTGAAACACGAGACAGTAGAATCGAGTCCATTCATCAATTTAAAAGACCTGAACAGATGTTTACTCAGATTGTCCGCTCAACAAATCCCTTTCTATCTGCTGTAGTCTCATTTTGTCATCGTTAGATTTGCCATTAAATTGGCATTATGAGGACAAATGACCATGCAACTTAGACAACTGAATACACTTAAGAGAAAGTTACTCTCCAAGAAAAGTTTGGAGGTGCCAACGCAGAAGACTTCTGCAAAAGAAATCCTGGGATAGCCAGACCAAAAAGCATGTGCAAATCAATCTAAGGGGTCTTATCAATTGCCTTAGACCAAAATGCTTCTTGAAACAACTGGATGGACCAACAACCAATCTAGAACTCATTGAGTGGTCAATCAAAATAAAATGAATCAACAACAATTTAATCGAAAATCTTTTTTCAGTCAATTTTACGCAAAAATGTCAAACATTTGCTGGTTCCAGCTTTCTGAATGTGAGAATTTGTGGCTTTTCTTTCTCATCTATGATAGTAATTGAAGAGTCTTTTTGTTTTGGAGTGTTGTTTGGACAGAAGAAGCAAACTGAAGATGTCAATACTGCAGAATTTTGAACATTTTATAAACTAAACAGCCCATTCTCATTCCAGACTTATAAAATACTGCCACTTTGACAGGACTTTTGGCGTAAGATTGCAATGCCAAAAGTCAACTTTTGTGTCCTCATGAAATACAGCAGAATAGCGGCAGGCGAAAATGTGTCTGAACCAGAGACTGTATATAAAGATGGACGACGTGCCAGCTCCCCCAAAGTGAGGTTATTCAATCTGGATCGCTCTCTGATGTCTTACTGCAGTTTAGGTCATAAAGCCCGCCCCTCCATGTTAGTGATTGGACACTGGCCAAACTAAAAACTCAAAGTAGTACACGCCAAATAAATTTTTCCAAAAGATGGTTTCTGTCACTGAAGGTAGTTCTCATCACCCTGATGTTTGTTCAAGTGTTTGTTTTTATGATTAGTTTGGTATTAATGAGCAATCAAATTATATAAAAAGGGAGTTTTCCTGCCATGATTGACAGCCAATCCATGCACTCACATTCAATGGGGCTGCTCACAATTGGTCTTACTGGTGTTTTGGCAGGAACTCCCCAACCGAGTCCACAAACCAATTTAAAGGTGGCTACGTCCAAGTCTATGATTTGCAGTGCAAGGGTCCACGAAACATCATCAACACACTATAATAATATCGAGCGTTATAAAACTCTGCCTTACAAGCCTGTAAACTCATCAGTCTACTTAAACTAAACTTCCTGGGTGATATTTCATGTCTCACTGGTATCTGAATCCAGACGACACCACACGTCGTTTTAGAACAGGTCTGTTTTCAGTCATAATGCCTCGTCTAGCTGAGCTAACATGGCTTCCTGCTGAACACACCTGAATACACGAGCAGCATCGCTGTGAATCCAGCAGCAGCTGGGGAGCAGTCAGACAATAAATACAAACATATCATATTTATGAAAACCTCCTGAAGCATGCAGGCGGCTAGGATTTTATATTTCATGACTGCATTTGATTCTGGATGTGATTCTGGATGAGAGTGTCTGCAGACAGGATGGCTTCTGTCAGCGGAGGGATACAGCCTTTTTTTTATAATCCATTTTATTTATTTTTATTGTTTTGTGGATGTCAGGCTGCTAACAGTTTCCCGTCAGGATTCTTTTTTATGTTTTATATCCTCCCTCGGGAGCTTTGAGAAGTGACATCGCTACATTCTTTCATTTTCCTCACAAAACTGATTGCTGAAGGTGTGTGAGTGTTCTTGCACTTCTATTCGTGAGAGGACCAGAGCAAGTTTGGAGAGTGAGGACATTTAGTGAAATTCCTCTTTAAAGGTTAAGATGACTTCAGGGTTGATGTTTTATGATGTCAACCATGTAATTGCAAAGTTCCTGTTTTGAGTCTATCTTGGGACCTCTGTTGCATGACCTTCTCCTCGTCTCTCTCTCCCATCAGTTCCTGATTTTTTTTTTACTGTAACCATCAAAATAAAGGTGAAAATGACCAAATGTGTGTGTGTGCGTGTGTGTGTGTGTGTGTGTGTGTGTGTGTGTGTGTGTGTGTGTTGACTCACCTAGTACACTCAGCTCCGTGTGTGCGGTGATGTTGTGGTTCTTGTTGGAGGCTGTACAGCTGTAACTGCCAGAGTCGTCGTCAGTGACACTCCTGATGATCAGATTACTGCCCACCAGCAGAGAGTACTTCTTATTCCTACAGAGGAAGGAACAGTGAAGCAGTTTTCTTTCAGCATTTTTTACATAAAAATATGTTTGTTTTAAGTTAGCTTCATGTTTACTAGATAAACCATCATGTCAATGTCAACAAATCCAGTTAAAAGACCAAAACCAACAACATGTTTGTCAGTCTCTCAGTACTTTCAGACTCCCCTACTGTGTCTAAGCCCATTGGTTCCTCCTGAAGACGTAAATCTTAAAAAAGACACATACATACTGTAGATTCATGTTTAAAAAAGGCTCAGTAGTTTCCCAGAACAGCTGCTCTCTTTGAT
Source organism: Plectropomus leopardus (assembly GCF_008729295.1). Taxonomy (NCBI): domain Eukaryota; kingdom Metazoa; phylum Chordata; class Actinopteri; order Perciformes; family Serranidae; genus Plectropomus; species Plectropomus leopardus. Next base: position 3,187,337 of record NC_056482.1, on the reverse strand, counting down.
TTTTTAGGAAACTTAACTCAAACAAAAAACAAAAAAAAAATCATTTGTTGGGGACTATTTTAAGCAGAGGATTAATCCACATTTGGTTCTCCTATGAGTTTTTTTGGCAACAGGATGCTGTGTATGTGATTGAGTCAAAATAAACTAGTGTGTGGGTTCATGGTATAAAGGTGAGTTATGGGGCCATAATAGAAAGGCTAGGCCCTCGTACATGGGAACGGCCACGTATGAGGGATTTCTGGGAAGTGATAGTCAAACACATAGCCATAGCATCATGTGACCGAGAAAAGCCATCAGTTTCATACTACCTCATGCGAGTGTAAAACCTGTTTTTGTCATAAATGGGAGTTTTTTCAAAATTGAGGCATATTTTACATTCGCAATTTCACGTTGTGTAATTTGAGTTTTATTGAAAACCTGGAGACCTGCGTACTGTTGGTTATCACATGGGTTACACGTATTAGACATTTTGTGTAATAGGAACAGACAGTTGAACAGACCAGCTCTGGATGAGTTCCTCTCCTCTCCTCCACTGGATGCTCGGTGTTGGGTATCCAGAAGCGGAACATTCCAGCACTGCATCAGTTCCCAGCAGAACCGTTGCTCTGGATGGACGCTGGAGGAACTGGAGGTTCCTGCTCACCCCAGGCTCTGAGAGAGAGAGAGACAGAGAGAAGGAAGTTAGACACTAAAACATGGTCCATACCCAAATATTGCCGTCCTATGTATTTGTCGAACAGGCCACCGGAAAACAAAATGAAAAAACTTTCTGTTAATTTGACAGTCAGTTTCCATGTATTTTTCATCTAAGTTAGTCCGGTGAGGATAATTAATGTGGTTGCTGTCCATGGCACTGACAGACCAGCAGGTGCTGAAAACAGAGATGCATCAATCAGCACACTGCAAAAACACGAGAAAACAGCGGTGGTACTAATTGTATGGATAAATACCACAAACACAAGGACAACAACCATTTTACTATTGCATCTGTATGAGGCCAGTCAACCAGTCCTTTAAAAAGAGTTTTCATGAAAGTAGCGCGCAACACAAAGAACAGCTGAGGCTGATGGGAATTCCATTAACGCTGAAGGCATTTGATTATACACAAAAGCATTACACACATTTTGACCACATAATGGTGCTCGATGATAAGTCTATAGTTCATCAGAGTTATTGGGATTTATTCTGTGGGGTCTATGAGTCTCCAACAAATTTAATGGCAATCCATTCAATAGTCAAATGAACAAAATATGTCGTTTGTCCATACCCCTGACAGTGTCACATTTTAGCATTTTCTGAGCAACTGGTTTGATTTCTACAAAAACATGAGGAAAATGATGAGCAAGTTAACGAGAAAAGGCCAAAATATTGGAAAGAAATGAGTAAAAAGGTTACAAGAAAATTAGCAAAAAATTAATAAAGAAAGAAAAAAAAAATGAAAAAGAAAATGACATGAAGAAATTCTAACAAAATGAACACGATCTTACATACATATTTATTAGAATTTATAAATATAGTTTTCTGCACATTTCTCCCTTTTTTTCTTGATAATATGCAATTTTCTTGTCACCTTTTACTTTTTTCTTTTTTTTGCATTTGTTGGGCATGACTTGACAGTTACTCATTGCCTTTTCCTCATATTTTCAAAAGAAATCAAACCAATTTTCTCAAGTCCCAGAGGTCTGAATGCATGTGAGAGGTATCTGAACACAGCTGGTGTCGATCCAGGGACTAAAGAGTTAATGACAGGTTGACATCACTATTCAAAAGTAAAACTGTTTTCTGACTTTACACATCCATGATTAGGTTTGGTTAAGTTTAGGTATTGACCAGTCACGGTTAAAAGAAACCAAAGTTGCATGCTGGTCGGAAAAGGGAAATGAACAGTGGTGTCCAGTGATAACCCTTTAAAACCTGGATCAGCATGCTGCACCGAGACACCTTTTACAATCACTGAAACCTTTGAAAGGTCAGCAAATTGGTTTGATTTCCTTAAAAAATAAGGCACAGAGAGCAATCAGCAATTTGGCATAAAAGGTCACGAAAATTGCTAAAAGAACTGTGAAAGGAAATGAGAAAATGACCACAATATTAGCTTTAAAATAGAGGGAAAGACTCATTAAAAAAATAAAATAACTGGGAAAACTACAATTATAGTTATTACAATATATATATATATATATATATATATATATATTTAAAATTAAATTACAGTAAAAATATACAAATATTAATAATATTTTTTATTTTATTACTATTTCATACAAATACTAATAATATTTCATTTTATTACATTTCAGCACATTTTCCAGTTTTTGTTCTTTTTACTTTTCTTTTTCTGGTGCTAATTTCAGGTAATTTTCTTGAAGATTTATACTAATATCTTGCTAAATTGTTGGTGATTTCTTGTTAAGTTACTCACTTTATTTCAAAGGTTAAAAGTCCATTGTTTTTGTTAACTCATGCCGATGTGGACTCGGCTGCTCCATAACAAGATAACTCTACTTTCTCCGTTGTAACTGATGGGGAACAGTAATAATTGCTATGTCTGTTACATGGCTCTGTCTCTTGAACATAAACATATCTTGTTTTGGGGCGTTTGTGTAAAAGACGGATGCTGTGTAGTTTTCTTCTGGGAGGACAGTCTCCTATAGAGCCACACACAACTAATGCAGAATGTCCAGACCCTCATTACTGCAAGTGTAGAAGAAGCCATGCAGTGAAAACATGAGGAGAAAGCCTCCAGTGTTCTCAGAGGTACATGGTGAATATAATGGCCAAGAAATCAGATGAATGTTAAGTTCAAGCCAGATATGAAAATACTCCTCTGACCATAAACCAGTTGATGTATTTCTGTTGGGATCTGCGCTCTTTTGTCTTTTCCCCCTGTCTCTCCAGTGTTTTCCCCTCCCTTCTTGTCGGGATTAGTCCCCAGTTTTGTTCCCCCTGTCTGTGTGTCTTAGGCTGGGCATGGCTGACCTACATTCTGCTCAAGCTGAGCTCCTCACTCACCTGCAGCTCATCACACACCCAATAGTCATCCACTCTGATTGCAACCTGATATAAACCCGGCTCTCCTCACAAGTCTTCGCATGTTCGTTGTTTTTTGCCTTATATTTTGGAAACCCTCTAAACCTGTTTTTTTTTTCTTTGTGTCTCAACATCTGCAAAACCCATCAACCCTGTCCAGCCTCGTCCAGCATCACATTTTGTCTCTCTGTTAAACCTCTACTCTGCCATTCTTTCCCTACTCAAACTCTTCTGGACTCCCACACTCTGAGGCTAAGATCCTGTTGCTACCCATTGTTTTTTTCTCCATTTGAGCATTAAACTGTGTAAATCACCACCCGCGCCCGTGTCTGCATTTGTGGGTCCTGAGAACTGCTAGATTATAACAGTCTGAATCCCAAAACTACATCAGAATTGACTTCTTAAAAATAGGCTGAGCCTTTTTTTCTTTTTTTTTTTTTTTTAAAGTTGACCTTTATTTAACCAGGACAGGCCCCACTGAGATTAAAAATCTCTTGTTTTATGTCGTCAGATTTTCTATCAGATCTCATCTAGAAAAACTGAGGCCTGAGGACACATTCACACGCACACATATACACACACACACACACATACACACACACACCGTGGGTCAAGTTGTGTTTTGCCCTCAGGTTGGCCTGAGGGCTGGTGGGTTCTTAAAGAACGACAAGACGATTACCTTTAGGAGACAGGAAGTTACATCAACATGCCCCACGGCACTGACACACACACACACGCACACACACCTTCAACCTGAAAAAAGACTGATAATCTCGTATTCATCCTAAATCATAATGAACATTAGTAATTTCACCTCATGTCTCTGCAGCCTGAAATGAATGTAACTGAGCTGAGAGTAATTTAAGAAAATAAAAGCATTAATTTATGTTAAAAAAAACATTGTATGTATTGATAAGTTTTGAAATTAGTTATTCTATATTGCTTAACATTGTTTCATTTCTATGATTTATTTTATTTATTTAAGTTTCTGTATTTCATATTGTGCTTTATTCTTTTTAAATATGCATGATTTGTAATTTATTTTGTAATTCACAGTGAGGATCATTTGCATCATCTGTTTATATTTAAGGGTTTACATTTTTTTTGTATTTTTAGTAATCGATGTATTTTATAAATTATGTTATAATAAATTTTAAAATGCAACAACTACTAAATTCCAGCTATCAAAATTAAATGGATTTCATGAGACCATAATGTATTCAGTGAGTGCTTCCTGCAGTGGAGACAGATCTGTCTGATTCACATTCAGCATCACACACTAACACGCACACGCATGCATGCCACGCACCCACACACACACACACACACACACACACACACACACACACACACACAATAAATAAGATGTAAAGCTGTTCGACCTCTGGATTCAGGGACAAAAAAACAAAAGAAACAGTAACAGGAAACAAGATAATCAGCAGAAATGTGAACAGTGAACACAGTGCAACAAAAAAGAAGAAGCTGGAGAAGCGTCCACACAGCAGATTTTTTTTTTTTTTGCGGTTGGTCACAGAGAAGAGTAAAGAGCGAGGGATCACAGAGATAATCACTGAACGACAGCGTGACTCCTTTAATGTTTTCACGGACACGCCACCAAAAGAGGCTGTCAGCAAATCAGATGACACACGAGACGCCGCCTGCATCACAATGAAGAGGAGGAGCCGGGACACACTCTCTGATACCAACACACACACACACACACACACAATATACACACCGATGCAGAAAATGGCACAAAATACCTGCATTCATTTGTGTCATAATTTCATTCACTTTTTGTGTGATTGTAGCACTTTGCACCTCTAAAAAGTTGAAAAAAAAAGGTCATTATTCCCTCGTATGTATCTTATCTTTCCTGTCTTCAGGGTAAATTTACCATTTTTAAAGTTTTTTTTGTAAGCTCCTCAATACGGCTATAATAACCTATAGCTATAGTTAATGCTGTAGTCCATGTTATGGCCAATATAGTTTGAGTTATTTCGCTTTATAAGAAATTATGTTTGTTGGGGTTTTTTTTGGTCAGTTTGGTCCGGTGAATAGCTCTAAATATCTGCTGCTTTTGCAGTGCTTTTGGCATAAGATCACAACATGAAAAGCCACCTTTGGCGTCAACATGATACACACTACTGGATGTCCGCTGAGAACGCTGCTGGACAGAACCGTTCATGGTGCTATTATGCGCCAGTGCACAGCCAGACAATACTTGCCCACGGCAGCATGATAGTTGTTGAGAATATAGCCGGACGGAACCTGTTGTGTCTGCATAAATACACAACATCAGGTTGAAATGCTGCTGGTAGCCTAATATAGAGAGCACAAAGGTCCCTATAGGGCAAGAGGAGGGCTGAATGATGGATCCGACTTTCATGCAGGAGTCCGGTGTTCGCCCACCGGTCTGAATGTGATGTTTTTTTTTCTCCTTTTTTACCATGTGCCCCTTCTTGCATAATCTTAACCATCCTTGCCAGCATGGCATTTGTTTACGTCCCAGCATTGGATGCAATGTGCTTTTGTTGGCTAAACAATACCACGTGCAGCATAATGTTACCGTGTGCTTGTGTTGACGTCACGGAAGCGGCATCCCGCAACGTTAATTAGCGGACGCAGGAGGATACCTTCTACCAACAACTGCTATTCTCTTTACACCAGCCTGAACAAAGCCTCATAACACTGTCCAAAATGCTGCTGCTCGACTCAAAACCATAAATGGTCAGGCCCCACAATACATAAGTGATCTCTAATTTCCCTATACTATAAGCCGAGCTCTTAGATCCATCTCTCTTTTCTAAGTGTTCCTCGGACGCATTTCAAGGCCATAAAGATTGCCCCTTCCAGTTGGCAGCCCCCAAGCTTTGGAATAGTCTCCCAGCTAGTTTGAGGTCACTGATACTGTGGGGATTTTTAAAAAGCCTTCCTGTTCAGACAGGCATTTGTGTACCATGTGGTGTTTGAATCCTGTATTTTGCTCTCACTTTATATTTTATCTGGGTTTTATTTTGTGAGGCTGTGAGACTCCTCAACGCATCCTCCATACTCTAAACAGCAGTTTTGTTTTCCTGTGTTACATAAGGAGAATCCAACTTAGATAGGATGTACTATCCTGTGTTTTATAGCAAATTTAGCAAGATAGCAAGTCCTATAACCTTGTTACTGGGAACATTCAGATAAAGTGACTTATAAGACTGTTGTTTTTTCCATGAACAGCGTTTCCTTGCTGAACTGAAGTAGAATGATTGTGACAGTTTTTATAAAAATTTGGATTGACATTTTTCTTCATCTCTTGCATGAGAATGAAAAAGGGCACTATGGATATTAGAAACCATCTTAGCAACCAACTAGAATTACAGCTGTAATGCTGTAACAGTCAATTTGTGCTTGCAGTTTACATAAATGAATGCTTCACACACACCTTCACCCAGGCAGCACAGAAGATCTGGACAATCAATACAGTTCAAGATGGACACTCAAGATTAGTGTCACCAGTTCAAATTTCTAATTTGTTCCTTCCTGACTCCAAATGGATGTTTATGCCAAATCTAAAGCAACTCCCTCAAGCTGTTCTTGAGATGTGCTCACAAGAATGGGATGGACAGAGGAACGAAAACAACACAAAAGCATAAGGCCTGTTTCAGCACATTACGGAAGCCCTAAGCGGACGTGGTTTTTTTTTTTTTTTTTTTTTACAAGCCGTTTTCTCGATATAACGAGATATTATCTCGTTTATCTCGAGAAAACAGTTTGTTTTCCTGAGATATTATCTCGTTATCTCGAGAAAACAAACTTTGTTTTCCCGAGATATTAAGTCGTTATCTCGAGAAAACGAGATAACGACTGTTTTTTTTTAAACTTTATTGAATGAACGTCAGAAGAAGAAGTGGCGGGTGGATGATGTGACAGCAGGTGCCGTGCGGTGTTCAGCGCGGACAAATGCGTGCAGGTTCTCGCCCCTGCACGTACCAAAAAGCACCGGAGCAACAGTATAATAATCTAGTTATGATTACTGATGAATTTGGGTGATGTGTTCCTGTAATAATCATCTTACCTTGCGCATTGGTCCGCGCTGAACACCGCACGACACCTGCTGTCACATCATCCACCCGCCACTTCTTCTTCTGACGTTCATTCAATAAAGTTAAAAAAAAAAAAAAAAAAAACAAAGTTCGTTTTCTCGAGATAACGACTTAATATCTCGGGAAAACAAAGTTCGTTTTCCTCGAGATAACGAGATAATATCTCAGGAAAACAAACCTCCGTTTTCTCGATAATATACTCGTTATATCGAGAAAACGGCTTGTAAAAAAAAAAAAAAAAAAAAAACACGTCCGCTTAGGGCTTCCGTAGCACATATATGAGCATGTCAACATTGTTTTCAGATGGACTTAAAAGTATGGTGAAACCTGTAACAACGTAACTTGTTGATTTTACACTTTGCCTTTGAACTGAGTATAGAAACAACAAATAACATGTTAATGCTGGTTGGTGGATTTTGTTCATTTTGGACATTAGTTTTATATTTAGAGTACAGACATGAAAGCTGTTAAAGGGCTTGAGTGTATGAAGGGGCTGCAGAGTATAAGTTGTCTGCACACGGTTCTCAAGATGTAGGTGGCTGAGCCGATGGCTGACAGCTAACAGTGCTAATAATTATGTGCCCACTAAAAAACAGAAACAATGCTGACAGAGCTAATGTTTTAGGCACAATACTTCTGCGATGACGTCTTAATATCAGCAGTAATCACCAAATGAGTACAGTTCAAAGCAGCACTGAGCTAGCACACGGGACACACACATGCACTAATATGCTAGTGTGGCTGGACCAGCTCACCACAACAAACCCAGAGAAGCTCACACACAGAGGGAAGTGTTACTTCATTCGCTGCTCAGGAAGCCACCATTCTTTACATAGTGGTTTGCTGCTATATTATATATATATATATATATATATATATATATATATATATATTAACACCTGGAACAACAGTTTTCTTGTGCTGCATTCAGACATCTTTCACTAGCATTTAATACCTCTGAAACCTGAGAAAATTGGTCTTTTCTTTCAAAAACACAAAAAAATAATTTGCATATTGATAAAAAAAAAAACGCAAACTGCAGTAAAAGGTTACAAGGAAACAATCTGAGACATTCATTTTTTTAAGCATTTTCTTGAGCTTGTTTTATTTAATTGTTTTTTTATGCATACATGCATGCATGCTTATTTTCAGGTAATTTTATTAAAATATTTTTTTCCAATTTTTGGGCTATTTCTTGTAAAGTTGCTCATCACCCTCACACTTTTTTTTTCTTTTTTTTCGGTTTTTCTTTGGTTGTTTTCTTCGGTTCAAACGACTCAAAATGTCACAAATAAAACCCTGAAGGCGCACTCTGTACATTTAGTTTTCAAAGACATTTTCAGCAGTTGTTCATCTTTTCTACTGATGATTCAACCAGTATGGAATTTTATGGCCATCTAAACCTTGAAGCACTCCAACAGGCAGAAATGAGCCAATAAAAAAACTCTTCAGTAAACCTTGTATGAAACTGGCCCACACAGTCTATACACAAAACGTGGTTACATTTCTCTCCACCTGACAGCTGATCCATACACTTGCTGTTACTCTACGAGTAAACTGGAGCTTTATGTCTCATCTCTTTACTCACTAATCTGACTGGTTCATCCAGACTAACTCCAACTCTAACTACAGCAACCAGAAAGTAGGACAGTGATGCATTATCTGGAGATGGCACACGGGAATCAGATGGTGCCATTTGATAATTTCTGACCTTTGACCCCTGAGCCCCTCTGATGGTTCCATCTGATGAAAACTTTACAAAGTCACAGTTAATAAAATATTTATAGAGTCGGAATCATTAAAAGTTAATCCATCTGATCCATTAAAACTTCATACAGATCAAAGTCAAAGAGGCAAAGCTGGAAACACAGGACACTCTCTGACTTATACATTTAAGATGTTTGAAAGATCCTCTGAAGACTGAAAAAGAAGCTAAACTACAATTTTAAAGTTCTCTATTCTTCTCCTGTTCTTACCCTGAGCCAGACAGATGTCAATTATAAAGATACGTCCAACAAATCTATAGCCTTGCTCAAGGGCAGAGAATTAAAGTAGTGGTGGGACATGTCCTGACCAATATCCAGCAACTACTGAATTGTGCCTAGCAATATACCTACATTTTACATAAACAGTGACCTCAAGTTATGGTTATTGCTCGATTAGGCCATTTGATGTTGAACAGTGACAACATGGCTAGCTTTTGAGCATTGTACATTTTGTATGGACTGTATGATTTACTTGGTAACTTTCATTTTTTGCTTTCTTCCCTTCTTTTTTTCTTATTTCCCCCCCCTCTTTTTCCACAAATTTATGCCGTTCAACTTCTTGTTTAAAGCCCAGCATGGGGACTATGGAGCATACGCAGAACATCTAGGCCAGTTTTGGTCCGGTTGAGGCGTGTACATGAAAGAGTATATCGACCCCTAACTGCGTTATCTAGGTCTGTTAGTCTGGCTTTGAGAAATTTGACTTACTAACAATTTTTAGAAGAATTTGGCAGTGTCACAGCGTTGCCCCATGCCTTTTGATTAATAGGTTACACACAGCTTTAACACAAAGGTGAGCCACACTTTTGCGTTGTACTATGCCAACATCATTGTTGCATCACTTTGCCAGTTTTAAGTATCATTGATAGCCACTAGCAAAGCATTAGCTTTAGCTTCAACATAAGCAGGAGAGTCAACATGGTAATCTAGTGTTAGCTAACAGTTCCTCTCAGCATGCTCTGCTATGCATGTCAACAGTTACCAAATCATCATTATAAGAGTAAACCATCAAGAAAACACACAGATTAACTCTCAAAGTCCTTAATGAACGATTCAGTGTTACCAGCTGTTGTGTGGTTTCATCCCTGTGGTGTCACCTGCATGCAAAGGTTCCTGGTCCTGCTGCCTAAGCAGAGGTGGGAGAGTCCAAAGGCTTTTGTTGGGCAGGGGAACCCAGAATGTACCAAATGTAAGCAACACAAAGGGGTGCTTTTTGTTGGGATGATGGGAACGCTCTTTTAAGGGCCCTCAGTCGTGATATTCTGTGTCAGGATAGATGTGATGCGCTGATGTGCGCAGAAATGTTTTTGTATGTAAAGACTACATATATTGGTTGATCAATTTCAATTAACTGTGGCTTGTCCTGTATGAAAACCCAAATGATTTTTTGTTTCTTTTTTTTTTCTTTTGACATAAGTTTACTCTTCATAGTTTGAACAGTTTTGTTTTTCTTCTGTTTTTTTGTATGTACATATTTTCATCATTTTTTCCAACAATTCACATTGCACATTGCTGGTGACAATACATTTCCATCACATAGCTTTTATTTTGAAGTGCCACATCTGTTATATTCTTGCAATATGTTTTATTTCTTTGTGTTTGAAGCTGACATGTTTTAATACATTTTGTGAAAAAACAATGTGATATGTGCTAATTTATAATGTGTGGACCTTAAAAATGAGAAGGAGGAATCTGAAGCCCATGAACAAACCTGTTGGGAACTACTGTACTGAGTAATAAAGCAATAGAGCAGTAGTATATTGTTATTTTTATTCTGTCTAAATTATTGCATTAGGTATTTATTCTGTTTTTGGGGGGGAACACATGCTGCATGTGAGTTTGTTTTGCTTTCTACATAAGATGTTTTTCTGTCACAACAGACAATTACGTTTTCTGATTATTATTTTTTTTTATTCTGATTCCAACTGCTACAACCATGGGAATTATCATACACGCTAACAGAAATTAGCATTGTGATTGCAATATTATCTTGACTAATGATCAGTTTTATGTGCTTAAAATAAAATGAATGGCCTATCTTCCTTAGTGGATGCATTTAATATATACTGCATTATTTAATATTTTTTACTGTGACTTATTTTATATTCATTGTATTTTGACTTTTACAGTATTTAATTGCCAGGTGAGTTTTTAGGTAATCAATAAGACTTGTTTGTCCCATTGAGCTTTTCTCCTAAACTTTGCCTTTCAGCTGTCCCAAGCCTGAAGTATTGGCAGCTGTGTGTGAGCGGAGTTTGTAATGCAAAGTACATGTGATTATCCTTGTGAAGGTCGGTGCTTCGGCTCCAGGGAGCCCCTGCTGGGATGGAGCTCAGGAACACTTCATGAGCTCGAGTCAAAGTAGTGTTTAACCAGAGAGAGGGAGCTAACCTGAGCTGTTATCTGAGTGATGAAGTGGACAGGGTATGGACTCGTATAATTGGACGGCGTGGAGTGTATGAAACATCGGCGGCTGACAGACTCCCTGCAGACTGATGAGAAGCCGCTTCCTCTCAGACACATTATTAAAATCACATCTTACACTCCGTATATTCATTACATCACATTTCATTTAAAATGAGACATCTAGCACTGGGAGGAAATGAACAAAAATTACTACCTGACAAAATGATGACTGCAGGAAAAGTAGAAGCCGCCATTAAGTAAAAGTGCTGCTGCAGTACTTCACCGTAACAAGACTGGCAATCTAAATCAGCTTTTGGAGGTTGATAACACAAATAATATTTCAAAATTCTCAAGAAATGACTCGAAAACTACATCGACACCACTATATGAGACTAAAACTCTCCACTGAAACCAGATAAATTAAACAATTTTACGCTCCGTAGCTCCTGAGGATAGCCAGACTCTTAATTAATTGATTGGACGTGTGAGGTGGTCAAGTGAGTATTTAGATCTTTTACATGACGTAAGATTAGCCTCACCTTTGTCACACAGTAAAAATACTCTGATAAAAGTTAAAGTCCTGCACTGAAAAAATTACTACCCAGCCAATATTTGTGTGTGTGGGGCCCATGTGGGTGTTATTATTATTTCTGTTTATTTGATGTGGACATCACAATACAAGATGTGTTGTGTGAGTGTTTTAGCACATGTGCTAATTCGCAACAATTGTCCACAGGAGGCTAAAAACTGGTCCCTATATAGGACTGACTACAGGTTCCACAATGGCCCCATTCCAATTACCTACATTGGTGGGTTACTCGGAAGCCCCAAGATGCCCATTTTGAGCAAATACCCACTTGGTACCCAAGGGGCTCTAGCATAATCCATGTTGGTCTCTTTTAGGTAAACCTAGCCATGTGGACAATTGGCAGGGAACGCGTGGACAATCCTGTAAATATATATATATATATATATATATATATATATATATATAATTGGGGAAATGTTGGCTGGGATTAAGTAAAAGTAAAATCAGTTAATGGGGAAATACTTTTGAAGTATTAAACGTAAAAGTACTGAATGTAAAAAATGTCCCCTGCACCTTAAATTTGCACTCAAGTTATTAACATTCCACCGCTGGCCTAAAGGATCAGTAAATCAAGCTGCCATGTGTTACACTGTTGGATCAGTTACCTGGGAGCACTCGAAGCTCTGCGTCCGTCCCCGTCCTGGTGCTGCCAGGGTTGTCGGCCAGACAGCGGTATGTGGCTGAATCTGGTGGCTGGACACGGCTGACCTGTAACGAGCCAGATGGTAGCACTGCTAGGCGAGAGTCGGTGTCATAGGTCAATGGCAGGTCCTCCCGGTTCTTCTGCCAGCGGATGACTGGCGTTGGGTCGCCTGAGACCTCACAACGCAGCAGGGCGGTGTCACCGAGGTACGAAGAGACAGACTCAGTGGGGACAACCACCTTAAGCGGACCTGGAGGAAGGACAGAAGTAATATTAGTAATATGAGTAATATTTGGTAGTTTTACTTTAATGTTTAATGTGATGGACAGAATCACATTTAACTTTACCTTTGACTACCAAATTCTAATCAGTTCATCCTTGACTTGAAGTGGACATTTGTGCAAAATTTGAGGAAATTTACTCAAGGTCATTCCGTCATATAAATTTCAAGAGAATGCAATGGAAGGGGTCACTGTTACCTTGACCTTTGACTCCTAAATTCTAATCACCTCACTGTTGAATCAAAGTGGACGTTTGTGTCAAATCTGAGGAAATACCCTAAGGGTGTTCTTGAGATATTGTGTTCAAGAGAATGCAACAGACGGGGTTACAATTACCTTGACCTTTGACTAACAAAGTTCCAGTGTGTTCATACTTGACTCAAAGGGGATGTTTGTGCCAAATTTGAAGAAATTATCTCAGGGTGTTCTTAGGATATTGTTTTTCACAAGAATGTGACAGACAGGATCATTATAAATTGACCACCAAATTCTAATCAGTTCATCCTTGACTTGAATTGGACATTTCTGCCAAATTTGAGGAAATTCCCTCAAGGTTGACATATTATTTCAAGAGAATGCAATGGACGCAGTCACAGTTACCTTGACCTTTAACTCCTAAATTCTAAACAGTTTACTGTTGACTCAAAGTGGACGTTTGTGCCTAATTTGAGTTCAGTGTCCTCAAGGCATTCTTAAGGTATCACATTTAAAAGAATAAGATGGATGGACACACAGACAAAAGATAATCCCTCCAGTATTGGCTGTTGCCATTGTAATTCACTCAGTGTAAATATACATATTTTATGGATTGTTTCTTAGACTTCTTGTCTAACGCTTCCTGTTCTCTGTGCTGAGTCATTTTTCATTTTCACTGTGTTGGCTGTAACAGGGGAAAACAAAGGGAAAGTGTACAAAATAAACACGAAGCAGATGCTCAGTGGATCCACAGCAAGAACAGGAAGTTCAATCGTACAAGTAGTGCAGACCAAGCAATCTGATTGGTCCACAAGACATTTGGAATGTGCTCAAATATGCATGCAGCACACCTCCTCATCACTGAAAATGTTACTCTGTCATGAGTCATGAGTTGGTTATACCAACTCAGTTTGTTGACTGTTTCCAGCAACAATTTTCTCAGACAAAACAGATCTGAATACTATCGAGGTGGTAAAAAACACAAGTTTTGTTTTGTCTGTGTTCAGAACAAGCTGCAATTCACATAGTTGTTTTTGTACTCTGTCAAATGCACGCTGAAGATACTCGAACGCTTTTTGCAGGAGTAGGTGTAAAACAATAAATGACAATATCGTCAGCATAGAAATGGAAAGATGAGTTTGGAATACTCTTGCGGAGACAGTTTTTATACAATATAAAGTAAATAATAATTGGCCAAGGACTGAATCTTGTGGAACCCCTTTAAAGACCTACAGCACTCCTGAGGTAACACCCTCAAGCTGAATTGCCTGGGTTTTGTCAGTCAGGTAGTTGGCAAACCACCCAACTGCATTTGTGGAAAAAACAGTAAGCTTTAAGCTGTCCAAGTAAAGCGTTGTGGTCCACAGTATCAAGGAACTTAGACATATCAATAAAAAGAGAAAGACAACACTGTTTTTTGTCAAAAGCCTCGAGTTATGTCATTTAACACATTCACTGCAGCAGTAATCGTACTATGTTGATTATGGAAACCAGACTGCAATATCAACAGTACAGAATTGGTTGCAAGGTATTCTTTTACTTGGCTACAGACCAAAGATTCAAGCACCTTTGCCAGGATAGAGAGTTTAGAGATTGGTCTGTAACAAAGTAACAAAGGCAGTTTTCCAGTCCTTGAGGATAGTATTTGTTGACAAAGTGAGATTAAAATTGTTACGCAGAGGGTTCCGCTGCCAATTTTAAAAACAGAGGCTCTAAATTATCCGTGCCAGTGGGTATTTTATGATTCAGTTCTTTGAGATCCCTGATGACCTCTGTATTGGAGAAGGGGGAGAAATTAAAAACCTGATCAATGCCAGCAACACTGTTGAAGATTTGGGAAACTCTAGGGGTATTTACAGAGTTAAACAAAAAAAACAGACGAAATAATAAGATAATTGAAATGGTTTAACATTTCAGTCTTGTCAGTTACCCTGAGACCGTCTATAAGAATACTAGGTGGAAAGTTAATGGAGTTACAGCAAGCAAACAACAAATTAATGGTCTTCCAAAATTTCTTTGGATGTTTAGACTTTCTGAAGTCATAGACAGATTTTTGATTTTCTGAGGAGAGAGGTAAATTTATTCCTCAGTTGTGTGAAATGAAGTAAGTCAGCTTCCATGCATGACTTGTGTGCCCATGCTGAATCATGTTCATGCAGCTGACCAAATGAAAATTAACAGACAACTCCCGAGCCCGGCGTAGTCGCCGGAGACTACAATGTGTTGCACTTTATGTAAAGTGTCCTAACTGCGACCGTAGGTCGGATCGTCTTACTTTCTTCGGCGGTGTTTAGCTCCCGGCTGTGCCTTTCACGGAGATCTCGCCGATGCATCGTAGCTCTTTTAGAAGCCTCTCTTTTCTGCACTAGAAATCGGGTGTTTTTTACGGGACGTTGTTCAATAAATCCGTGATGATAGATCCGATATTGAGTGTCTTCCGTCCATATTTTAATCATATTTCTGTGATAAAAGTATATTAGCATCGATGCTACACGCCATATTGGTTTCCCATAGTTCCTTTGGAGCGGTCAGAGGTTTGTTTTGGTCTTGTCGTCCAATTGGAAGACTGACCAACTCTTTGTATCCGCTTTCACTGCCTCACATCATCTGAAGCAAACTGCACTGTGATTGGCCTAATCCTGCTGTATCTATCGCTCTGTGTTATTGGCAGCGCCTCCTGCATCAGAATAAATGCTGGTAGCCCCAAAATAATAATAATAATAATAATAATAATAATAATTATTATTATTATTATTATTAATTATTATTATTATTATTATTATTATTATTATTATTATTATTATATATATATTATTATATATTATAATAATAACAACAACAACAATAATAATAATAATAATATAATAATAATAATAATAATAATTTATTATTATTATTATTATCATTATTATTATTATTATTATTATTATTATTATTATTATTATTGTTGCTGTTATTGTTGTTGTTGTTGTTGTTGTTGTTGTTGTTATTATGAGACAAGGGTAAATCAGGAGACAGTGTAAAAAGCAGCAGGGCCTCATATGGATGTTAACCCTGTGTTGACTAAAGGCAGAGCAGGCAGGAGAATCAGGGCCCTCTCTGAGGGGTCAGGAGTGTGATGTGGCCCTCTGCAGCATCACAGAGAGGAGCTGCTTTGCAGAATGGCACACATAATGGGATACACAAACAACTGCAAAACAAAAAATGATGGGACTTTTTTTGGAAAAGTTTTTCCATTTTTTTAAACTATAATAGTTTTAATGTTTATTTTTTTCACTTTCTGATTCCCAACACTTAGGAGAGAAAGGTTTTCTACAGCAAAAAAGCTTGTACATAATACTTTTGGGTGATTTATCACTCAAGATCTGTACAATGTGACATCACTGCAGCCTAAATATTTTGTTAGCCCAGGTTGTCCCAAAAAATATGTAAATAACTTCATTGTGCCTTGAGAGGTTTTAAGTGCATTATTACACAAAAAGTCCAGAGGAACCAAAACTAGGTAAAAACGGCTTAGGGGTTAACACAAAGATTCAGTATAAACCACCATTTTCTGAACAGACACATTATAAACACTGAAAACAAAGTGACATTTCCATTTTGGAAAATAAAACAGCAAACTTTACTGCAAACTAAAAACCACTAATTCTAGCACAAGGCATGATGGGAAATATAGGCTAAGTGATTGGAACTGCCATGAAAATGTTATTTTTGAAAGGCTTCTACACCATCAAGAAGCAGAATGAAGCAGAATATTTCGTTAGATAACAACATGTTGTGAATTTGGGTAATAATCTTTCTGTTTTCCATTAATTTTGACTTTTGGACTTTACCTTGCTCTTGAGTTATTGGAAATGTTTGGCATCCTTCATCAGCTGTGCAGTGACACACAGCTACTAGCTTAAAAATACAGGTAAAGTTTTGCATATGTAGTAGTTAAATCTGTACATAGAAAAATGATATATTAGTTGTAACAAGACTGAGCAAGCTGAGCATTTCTGTGTTTATATCTGGTGCATTTATTTAGTTTGGGAAACCCCACGATCTAGAAAATGTGCCTGCAGGTCTAGGTTTCATTAAATATAGGATTCTACTGATGTAACTGATTGTTTTCCAGTTATAAGTCAGACTGCACGTTTTTCAACAGAAACGAAGATAACAGTCGCAAAAAGCTTTGTATTTTTAAAGTTAATTGCCCCAAAATATGAATACATTTTGGTTATACATTTTTTATTTTGTATAGTTGTATTTTGGTAGTAGTTTTATGATGGCAATATTACACAAAGGGTGTGCTTTAACGTCATGTGATGCTTACAGATGCTTACAGACCACATCACTGTCGTGCTCACATGACGTTAAAGCACATCGTCTCGTGTAATATTGCTTAATTTAACACAACTAAACTACACTCAAACCAGAGCAGTTTAGAACTGAACTGTACTAAACCAAACTGGTGTTTTCTACAACTACTTGTATCATTACTACTGTACTGCTGCTGTCACAACAATCAGTGCTTAACAAGCGAGTTATACACCTACAGAAAGTACTTTCAGTTAGTATACCAATAGTATTTCTGAGCCAGAATCAAAAGACACATTAACAGCAGGGATGAGGAAGAAGAGGTGAGCTGACAGCAAAGGTTTTTCAGGTCGACAAGAGGAGAATTCTTTAGACAAAAATGGAGCAGGAGTGAAGTGAGGCACAGCGGGTGGAGTTGTGAGTTCGACTCTGAGCAGCAGGAGGACAGATGAAAGTCAGACAGAAAGACGGAGAGACAGGGACAGTGTGGACAGGCAGTGTCCAGCCCGCTGTGTTTAGGACACACGCCGCTTCCTGTCTGAACAGATTCACTTCAACAAGCAGCAGCCTGTAGCCACATAAACACATGACCCCACTGATGCCAGCCTCACTCTGTGTATTCTATCAGTTGAGCTGATGCACCGTTGTATTTTAATTCCAACATGGCTGCCAGGGCCTCTGGGCAGATTAACTCGACTCTGCAGGAATGTCAGGAATTCAATAAAGAGTAGCTTATTTTCTTCTGTGTGATAATGTTCTGTGATTGTATAGCTGAGTTTAAACTGGCTTACATGATTAAATATGAATATTTACATGGAATATGTGAAATATTCTTATTCTTGCCTTTTGAACCTCATGACAGTATTTACAGGGTCCTGTGAAATCAATTCTATTTTTTTTTCCAGATCCTGTTGTACTTCTTCCCAAATTCTGTGTTTTCTATTCTAATTTGTCTGAATTCCATTTTTTTTTTCATCTGAAAAGTGACTAATTGTGTGGTGGAGGAATACATTTTCAACAATTCAGTAAGGACATATTCAAAATTTAATGAATATCAATGAATTTATTGTAAAACAACTTTGCACTATTTTTTCCACTATTTTCAATAATTTAATTATTTCCCTTTGTTTTTACTTATTGAGATTTCTGTCACAAAAACATGTTCTATACCCCCTGTGAATTTAATCCAATAATATATTTTTACATCTTATTTTGAAAAGTAGACATAATCATATGTTTCCTTTGCCATTTCAAAGCATTTCAGTGTCAGGTCAGAAAAGGCTAACAGGTGCAAGGTGCACCCAAACTTAAGCTGCAGCTGCGGACCACAGAGCTGTGAGTGACAGCTGGCTGGGTGCAGAATCAATAAGACGCAAAAACTCGTAACTCTTGACTCTTAACGCCTTGATTCCACCAGCAGGATGTCAACGGCATTACATCTGCACCACTGTTGTGCTCCATCCTCAACACGACTCTATATCTGACAAGGACCGTCCAGGAGTGCTTTAGAAGTGGGGATTGTGTTTATATTGTCATTTTCCCCTGATTCTGTGGTAATTTTTCCTTGATTTTTGTGATTCTACCATGCCTGAGCTTTATATACATATATAAATGTTTTCCTTTTTTGTCTGTTTAAATGACATTTATTGATGTTTTACCCACTTTGTTTTGTTATAGCCTGCAGTCAAACCATGACCTAAGTACTTCAAAGAAATTTTTGTCATTTTTCAGTCAAAAAACATCTTGATAATCATACAAATCAGTATAAAAAAAGAGTTGTGGCTCTGTTTTAGTTAAAAACATATTCATCTTAATAACAGATGAATTTTATATGAACAAAATAGATATGTAGGAGATTTTAACTGTATTTTTGTTTTAAAAAAAAAATCTACTTTCTGTCCATTTCATGTACAGTGGCAGGAGCATTATCTGGAACATGTGCAATTGGCTCCGGAGGCTGTGCTGTGGCCGTGACGCAGGGTTGACTGACTCTGTGGAATTTACACAAGACAATTGATGTTCGCCATTAGTCCTTGTATATGGTGTCACTTCTCCACCAAAGAGCACATCATCAGTAGAGTCAAAACTGTAATTCTGTGCAGTGAAGACGACAAGACTCCAGGAAGTCACCTCTCCCGGCAGGTGGCATGACATTTTTCCAGCATGTTGATTATGATTACATCAATTTATTAACATCCAGAGGGTAAACTAGTTTGGTCACCCAAGTATAGTCACAAACAGAGGAGGCTGGTCCACAGAGGCAGGAAAAAGGTTACTCCATCTCTATTATAATAATGGAGTATTAACCCTTAGGGCCCACTTTAATATTATACACACTCATATTGCTCCGTGCACAATATGCACTTTTCCAAATCAAGCTTTAAAGAATGTTCTACATTGATATTATTTTGTACTTTTATTTAAGTTTTACATTTTTTTTCATAAATATAAAGTATAAAATTAATTTTCAGAATTTTAACCATTTAAATGACAGGCTTTTGTCATGATACCACTATGACGTTAGACAATTTATTTATATATTCATTTTAAAATAAACTACATGCAAAGTAGATTATAATTTATTTTACCATAGCCTGGGATATGTCAATGATTTACAGCAACACTGATTGTGACAGTGCATGCGTTGTCCTCATATGCCAAATATGGTAAAAAATTACATGTTATGAGGTGGAAAAAAAGAAAAAAAATAGCCCTGAATAACATCTAGATACAACACAATGCATGTTTTTATGCTTTGATGGCTGCAGGATCAAAAATTGAATTATCAAAAAATGAAGAATGAAAATGTAAAATGTGCCAAAAGGTTCCTAAGAGTCAAAATGTAAATGGTTGAAATAAACCATTACCAAATGTCATCACATTTATAAAATATTTATCTCTCGTCTTTAAAAAAATCCCACTATCGGGCCTAGCCTGTCCGGGTTGGACCCCAGGGGGAACTAGGGTGGCGTGCTGCTGCCCAGCGTGCTGCAGCATGCCGCTCACCCAGCAGCTGGATCACAGTGTGAGTGCTGGACTCACGCAGGGCTGCACGACATGTTAATAATTAAACCAGAGGCTGTTGTGTAAAATCACCACTGTACTGGGTGCTGCTGTGTCACCCATCGTCACACTGACAGGCTTATAGTGACACGTTACACACACAAGGTTCATTTCCATCCACAACCAACAGTGATTGTTTTTAAGTAATCCTGCAGGCAGCGTTGATATAAGTATTCCGATCTTTTAGGCTGCTCTAGTAAAAGTAACAACAATAATCTGTTACAAGCAAAAGTCCTGCTCTCAAAGTCTTAACTATTGGCATCAAAATATGCTCAAAGTACCAAAAGTAAAAGTACTCATTATGCAGAAAAGCCAATTTTAGAATAATGTGTATTATATTACTGGGGTATGATTAGTGATAATGCTGAATTCAGTAAAGGTGGAGCTAATTTCATTCATTTTATAAACTGCTGGGCAATAATATATCACTTGATAAGTTGATTATGCACTGCATTAATAACCTAAATCTGGCAAGTGTTCCTCAGTTACATTGTATTTACCATGTTTACGAGTTACGAGCACATGAACGGCCCTCCAAAGTCATAATGAGTGGGAAATTGGGAATTTTCAATGATACCCTGGTTGCTGAGTTGTGACATTTGTGACAGTTTCAGGGCAGCAGAAATGGCGCAAAGCATGGACGGTTCCAACAACTGACTGTAAGAAATTCTATATATGGTTATTTGTTCCTAGTAGATATCATTTATTTTCAGTATTTTCACATGCTAGTATCTGCATCTATTAGCTGCAGCAAGCAAGCAAACTTCTAACTATAAAGCATGCCAGGCAAGTTTACTGACATTGATATTTTATAACACAAGTTGCTGACTTGACATCATAAAGGCATAAACATGGCAGGCAAATGTTAATCTTTGGTCAAAGGTAAGACACTTTTATTATTTCACATATTAAATATAATTTTTTGATCATATGTAAAGTGTAATATGGTACTAACGTTAACTGCTGTCCACGTAGATTGACCTAGATTAAGTACATGATTTTTTACATTACCAAAACCAAGTTTCTTCACCCAGTGCAGTACTACCTATTTTTTCTTCGTATAAATATAAAGCAGAATATCTCTCAATTATAAACCATATTTGGCCAGCTGCACAGACATTGGCTTGCAGTGCTCAGTGCATGCCATTTAGCTGTTTCATTCTCTAATTTGGCTGTAGGAACTTACAAAATTAACACTGATGCAGAACAAAAGTCTTGCCAACAGCATTAATTCTACCCTTGATTTTCTTGGGACAACGTTTGGACATTACCTCTTTGTTGGGACATTTCATGCCTTTATTAGATGGAGAGATGACAGGAAACTAGGGAGAAAGAGATGCAATGAACGATCCAACCAGATTCAGTCCTGGAACATTGTGATTCATGGTTGGCATTTATCACCACTAAGCTCTGGATCAAGCCCTAAATCTTTAAGATGGTGACTTCATTTCTCAAACACACTCATTTTGTTTCTTTAATTACTAGAAGGCAATGCTTTAGAGGACATTTCTGTGTCTTAACATTTTTAAACCTTAGGGACTATTTGGCAAATTTTCAACAATTTCCATTCATTTTTTAATCATTTCGGCTGTGTTCATGCATATGGCATACATTTTATATTTTTGTTTAGTTTTGGAATTCCCAGCTCAGCTTCTACAAAAAGTGTAAAATTCACTGTGGGAACTAAATTGTTAAATTCATACTGTTAAGTGCAAAAAATGTTCAATTGAAACCCATTCAAACTGATATTTTATAAAATTGCATAAAAACATGCATTGTATTATTTATGGGTGTCCTTTGGAGCTTTTGCTTTGGAATTTGTAATTTTTACTATTTTCCACCTGATGATGTAATATTTTTTACTGTTTTTGGCATATAGAGAAAATACATACTGTTTCCACTAGGTGCACTGTCACAATCAGTGTTGCTGCGAGGACGAGACATAGGACTGCTATCAGGTTAACATACCCCAGGCTGTGATTAAAAAAAAAAAAACAACTACTTAACATATAGTATAATGAAAATTATTCATTTTTTGTTAGTTTCAACACAGTGTCATCATGACAAAAACCTGGCATTGAAAGTGTTAAAAATCTGAAAAAGTAATAATCATTTAACATTTGTAATTGGGACTGATGGTTAAAATATTAACCCAGGGAAAGTAAAAAATAACATTAATACATTATTTAAAAAAAAAAAAAAACCCTGATTATGAAAAGCACAGCGTGATATGAGTGTTGTATTAAAGCGGGCCCTGAGGGTTAAAAATACATTTTAGAGAAAGAACACCGCAGTTTGCTTTGTGTTATAAAGTTTTGAACAAGTTTCCAAATCCCAAGAGTCCTGAATTTCTGTCAGCATATGAATCCTAATTCATAGGACTTTTCATCCCGAGGTGAGACAGGAAAGCAAATGCAGCCTGGTGTCTGGCTTTCCTTGCAGTTTATGTTTTTGTTATTTTGTTTTCTTGCCGGTTTGAATCAGTTTCTGCTTCCTCTCTTTTACCTCAAAAGACAAACGGCACGCACAAACATTAACTGTGACACAAACACTAACTTTATCTTTCTGTTTTTTAACATTAGAAACACTTCCCTTTGGCTCTTGAATCGTGGGACGAGCCACTGTTGGATGCAGGTTTCTGCGTTTCCGCGGTGGTGAGGACTTGAGCCACTGTGACATCACACAGATAAGAGGCAACGGGAACGGTGATGTGAATTTGGATTGTGTGTCTTATATAAATTCTGCTGCTGTCTGTTCCTGTGTGGATCACGCCGTTGCCTGCAGCTGCACACACACACATACACACGCATAAAACACATCTTGTTTTTGTCACTTATGAGGACACTGTAATGACGTAGGTCTCATTCCAGGAGGCTCAACCCTTAACTATGACTGCCACAGGTCTAGTTCTAAAACCCTGGGAAATTGTTTTAACCATTTGACACCTGGAGCATCATCACTTTTCTGTGCTGCTCTCAGATGCCTTTTCACAAGTTTTATTAAGTATAAAACTTGGTGAAATCAGCAACTTGTTGAGAAATGCTCCACAAATTGCAATGATATAGTAGATTTAAAATGTTATTTTTAAAAAGCTAGAGAAAATGTTTATAGAAAAATAAATTAAAACATCTAAGGAAAAACTGTATTTATAATTATCATAATTACATTTTTTAAATTATCTTTAATTATTTTTTAGGTCATATTCCTTTTATGACTTCCTTTCCTCCTTTTTTCTTCCTTTTTCAAAAACTAATCAGGGTTTTTTTTTCACTAATTTCTTTCCATTTTTTTGGGTCATGCTCATTGCCTTCTTTTCATGTTTTTGAAAGAAATCAAGGCAATTTGCAAGATTTAGGGTCACTGTGAACCCTGACAAAACTAGTTTCCATTGTGGGCACCTGCTGTTTGTATCCACAAGTGTAAGTGAGTAAGTCCTCATAATGTTGGCAAACATGGTTTTTTTTCCTAATGTGGTTATTAGGACCTACATGTACAGTTAAACTTTTGCAGTACAAATACATGAAGGAAGACCACTGCGTGCAACAGCAGTTTGTCAGAACGGCAAAACTGTCCAAGATGCCTTTCACATACCCAAGGCTAAAAACCTGCTATTTAAGTAATAATAGATGTGAGATCGAACGCGAGGGAGTTCATCTACTGATGTCATATGGAAGTTACTATACAGCTTATGAACTGTAATTATTGTCAACATCAACATCAAAGTAGTACTTACAACTGTGCAATTTTCTTTGAGGTCAGATATATCTGACTTGATACTCTACAGTACAGAAAACACCAGGCAATCTCATGTCAATGTCGTACATTTCAAAGGGATTAAATGAGTTCTAAATAACCATACATAGATTGTATATAAAGATTACAGCTCCCCTGAAGTCAAGCATAAACATCTCGATCGCCCCCTGGTGACTGGCTGAAGTACAGACCATAAAGCCTGCCCCCCCTCATGTTGACAAATGGAACACTGTCCAAACTTGAGGGCTAGTATTTTATTTGATAAGTGAGTTATTTAGTACTGTTGATCCTCTCTTTTTAAGCTAATTTTTCGGGTCATTTTGTTCACTTTTTACTGATGTTTTTGCAATTTGTCAGACTTTCCAAGTTGCTGACTGCCTTTTTTCAATTTGCTCAGGTAGTCTGAACCCAGCACAAGAAAACTGATGTTGACCCAAGTTTTAAAGGGTTAATCATGTAGATAGCCTCGACCCTAAACAACTAATAACATTTAAAAAACAATAATTATAGGGCTTTTATCACAGCAAATTCATCATTGATGTCTTTTTAATTTCATCTGAGTCATCTTTTACTGATGTACTCCAAGCTTATAAAATGCAGGAAATAAGGCAAACTGACCTGGAAGCAGGTGAAATTATCTTTCCTGATTGCCTTTATACCATCTTAAGGCTAATGAGTAGACAATTACTGTGGGTCAAAAAAATGTTCAAAGAAGTAGGATCTGTAGGATTTGTAGGATCTTCTTGGTATTTAATAAATCACAGATGCATCATGTTTCTTTGATGCCAATCTGAGAACATGTTGCTTGAATTTACTAAAACAGAGTAGCCTCGTGAATCCAAAGTGGAGCAGAGAGTTTGAAGTGATCTTCAGTCAGAGAAGAAATCGTGATTACAGAGAATAAAAAAGAAACCCAGCATGAAGGAAAGTCAGAGAAGAAGAGAAATGGGTCAAACCATAAGGATGGGAGGAGGAAAGGAGAGGAGGAGGAAGAAAATTAGCAGCAAGAGAAAGGGACAAGAAGAAGAAAAAGGAGGGAGTTTGACCCCGAACTCAATATGTCTTCACTTCAACTTCCTGACTTCAAACCAGCTACGTCCATGTTCAACAAAAATCTCACTAACTCAGATTTCTTAGATTTCTTTAAGGACGGCGGCTTTTGTCTCCCTGCTGTTTTCTTCCTCATTAGACAAACGGACCAAAATATAACTCGGACGGATAATAACATGCAAATCACAGCAAACAGGCGAGGGCAGCAGAGGGATTTGGGGACGCTCCTGCTCTGAATCGTCGCCTTGGGAACGATTATTATCTGCTTTTGTGGTTCAAACCCTGCTCCTCCTTAATTGGGATTTGTCCACATCCTCTGAGAGTCCATGGCTAATTGGAGATGGACGGACTGAAGGCTGCTCTGTCTCCGCCTCCATGGCTATGAACTTAAGCTCAGAGTTTAAAGATAATAGTCTGTGTTTGAAGTGGTTGGGAGATAACACTGTGAGGTTAAGACATCTTTGCTTGAGATGAGAAGCTAAATGTAGAAGGCCTATAAGAGCAATCATCCCTGTCAGGTGGACACCTTGTATGTTCAAAACTACTTTTCAGAAAATGTTAGGCTTTGGCGGTATGTAATATTTCATACCTTCAAACCTTTCACCGGGTATACGATTTATGTTGGTATAAGTGTACGCCGCAAACAGCCCACCAGCAGTGTGTGCACTACTTATTTCAACTTTTCAAACTAATAAATACACAATAGAAACCCACAAAATGTTGAGATAGGTAATATTCTCACACCTATTTTCC
This sequence comes from Plectropomus leopardus, assembly GCF_008729295.1. NCBI lineage: Eukaryota > Metazoa > Chordata > Actinopteri > Perciformes > Serranidae > Plectropomus > Plectropomus leopardus. Next base: position 3,161,418 of record NC_056482.1, on the reverse strand, counting down.
TATTCAAACAGAGGAATACAATTGTGCACCTTTTGAATTCAACTTTATCTAGATCAATCAATTTATCTAGATCAATTTTTACTTGCCTCATGAACTCACCACAAAACACCTCATTCAAACTCGACAGAAACAAATAGTGGTAGTTAGTAATCTGGTTAGTAATCGAGTTAGTAAGTCCACTGCTCCAACAATTACCAGCTCTAGTGTGGTCGAAATAAATAAAATAAATCCCTAATTGATCAAGTTAGATGGAAAAAAACATACCATTATTGCCCACAGTCTCTTTCCGCCTACTGGCCGCCAGCTGTTTATAGTCCTTTAACTTCTCCCTCCACCACTAGCTCAGCTGCCTGTTCCACCAGTAGAGACTAGAGACTGGGCTCTAATGGTGCGGGCTGTGCACAACATACAGTGAATTTAATAAAAACTAGAATACCTGTATTTATGACAGTATTGAAAAACATATCTTCAGGATTTCTAAATACCCTACCATAACACCATGATAGAGAGCCTAGAAAATGTCCTGTGTTTTGATAATGATTGATCTTTACTGTCAGTATTGGTATTGTGTCTTTGGATATAGTCAGATACTTGCATTTGAAACTATATTACTACTTTCCAGAATTGTATTTTGTCGGTCACTGGTTAAAATAGCTTTATCTGAGGCAGTAATTGTTTTGCATTAGGTTATCATCAATGTACACGAAACAAAGTTTAACAATTTTTCCTGTTTAATATTTTTGGCCAAAATCTCTCTCTGTTTATAAGACCACAAATGAGACAAGACGTACACTCCAATGCATTCACCTCGCTCACTACCACTGGGAAACTTACCAAACCCTACCACCAGGGGTCTCAACGCATTGGTGGAAATTGTAGCATTGGCCTTCATACAGTGTTTTCATAATAACCAACCAATTTTTTTATACAATCAGTTGATTCTAGAGTGAGCCAGAATGCACAAAGAACAGACAGACACATTGACCATCACAATCACTTCAGGGTAGGCCAAGCGATATGGCAAAAAATATGATCACGATAATTTTCCCCATATCGATCGATATCGATATTTATCATGATATATATAATTTGATAATGCTGCTCTTTCCCCACCAGAGTATTTTTATTGAGTTGCCAGCCTGCGCCAGCATTTGTGGTCATATTTACTAATCTTTCAAGACCTCCAGAATATTTTGAGTTTTGAATAAACAATGAATGCATCAAGATAAAGAACAGATCTTCAGCTTTCATACACAAAATGCCATTTAATTCTAGCTTCTTCCGTTCCTTTTTTATCAACATCTGAATTTGTGAGTTTTCATTAAAAAAAAAAAAACACAACATTTTGGACAAAAAGCTGAGAAAAGCTCTTTTTTGTAAAAGAAATTCTTTTTCTTCTTCTTTTTCTTATGTCAACTTGAATTGTACAAAAGTAATTCCTAAAACAATTTTCGGTTTGAGATGTAGTGGAACTATAGAGTGGAAAGTGGAAAATGTCAGGAAGCGCCACAGCTACAGAACAGTTCCTAAGTAACGGCTTTGCTGTCACCTCTGCAGATTTACATGTTGTTCTGCTTGTTGTGAGCCGGAAGGAATCAAACATCAGATATCAGTTTATTATTTCAACCTAACCAAGCTGGAAACTACACCTGAACTCACACCGCGAGCAGCATCCCCTCTAATTTTGTCTCTCCTTAGCCTAAGTGATGATTCAGCTATCATCACATTTTCAAATCAACTACATTTGCGGCTCAGCCAGTCAATAATTAATCCCTACGTCTGTGGTTCCATCCCCATGTACTATTGTCCATGTGTCCTCGAGCAAAACACTGAATCCCAAATTTCTCCAATGGTTCAGTCCTCACCTTGTATGAGTTCACTGCCATTGTTGTGTGTGAACAGCATATTAAAAAGGAAAAGTGTGAAGTGCTTCATAAATGCAGTCTATTTCCCAAATACTTGTGTATTAGCTACCCTGTCAACTGCTATTATAATCCCTGGGGGAAAAGCAGGTCAGCCAATGTGTTGTTTGGGTTGAGGAGGGGCCACAGAATTCAGCTTTAACTGACCCCTTAACAATGTGTATTGTTAGGAAAAAAATCACCTGCATTAACATAATTCACCAACAAGAATTGGTGTGATTTGCTCAAAACATTTGTAATGCATTTAGTTATAGGTTTTTTTTTTTAATTTCCAAAAGTTACTTCATATTTTGTTTTAACATTTTTGCCTTGAATTGTTTTGTTTTTGGCTTTATTGTCAAATAAAGAAACAAATGTGCCAGTGCTATATAGAAATGAAACAATGTTAATATTGAAATTGTTTTTCTCTCTATCCTCAGTACTGTCTCTATTACCCTCTCCACCCCCTTATATTTGCATTTCTTTGTACTCAGTGTTCAGTCTGTGTATTATTTCTTTTTCTTTTTTCTTTCTCTCCTTCTCTCATCCTAGTAGTAGGCTCTTTCTATCCCTCTTTATTCTGCTCATTCTTCAGAAGTATCTCGCTCACTCGGCTCCGCCTCTCTTTATTTTCCCCATTTCTTCTCTCCTCTCTCTCTTGCTCTCTCTCTATCTATCTATCTGAATGTTGAGTGTTTCTAATTAATTCCCAGTTTACAGTCATATCTGAACACACACACACACACCCACACCCACACCCACACACACACACACACACACACACACAGTGAGACCGCTAATTGAATTTTTAAGCCTCTGCTGTTCATTAGCATTTTGCCTTGTAATGTGTTGTGTGCCCCCCTGTGTGTCGCTTTTGTGTGTGTGAGTGTGTGTGTGTGTGTGTGTGAGTGTAAGTCTGTGAATGGCATGCAGGCCGAACTGATTCATATTTTAATGTAATACTGGGATCTGGGTGAATTATTTTCAATAATGTTGTGTGTGTGCATGTGTATGAATGTGTGTGTTTAAATTGTTTAACACATTCAATTCAGCTCAGGTTTGGATACGAGCTCAAAATTTACACTGAACAACGGACCAATGAAATGGCAGTTGATGTCATAGCAACAAGCTTGTTCATTGATGAATTACCTCAGCAGTACATGAAGGTTTATAATGTTGTGATGCTCAAACACAAGCTCCAGGTGCTGTTGATGATGACTGGTTAGACAGAAATTATGTTACACATACACAACAACAACAACCACCATTTTACAACTGGGTCTGTATCGACTAGCACAACCAATACCAAAAGAACAACCAAGAACTCGTGTCAAACAAACTAATACGTCCAGGCCTTCATTATTATTTGGTGTAAGGAGGTCATTCAGAGAAAGGTAGTTCACAGCAAAACTGAAAAAAAAAAAAAAAACAGCAAAATGGCTCAAAATGCTGAATACAGCTTTAGGGACCAACTGGTCCTTGCAATACCCTGGAGTCTTTGTTAGTGAATCAACTTTACATTTAACAACATCAGCACCACTTCTGCTTACTTTAATTACTCTCAAAACTGGCCTTCAATTTAAGGTTGGGCGGTATGTAATATTTCTCAGTCATTTCTGAATATGTCTCCTACCACTCTCACTAATAATCGAGTTAGTGAGTCCACTGTCCCAACAATCACCAGCTCCAGTTTGGTCAAACCAAGTCCTTAATTCACCAAAGTAGATGGGAAAAAACATGTCCTTATTTTCCACGGTCCCTTTCTGCCTGCTGGCAGTCGGCTGTTTACAGTCCTGTGACTTTTCCCTCCATCACTAGGTATTACGGTTTCTTTCACCTCAGCTGCCTGGTCCACAAGTAGAGCCTGGAGACTTAGCTTTATTGGTGTGTGCTGTGCAATACATACAATATGTTTAAGAGAAAGAGGAGCACCTGTATTCATAATGGTATTGAAAAATATACCTCTAAATACCCCGGTATACCATAATTTCAGCCCATTCTCATTCCAAACTTGTCTAATACGTCCGCTCTGTCTGTGTGTTTGGCGTGTGAATGTGACACATCTAAGTAAGATACAAAATGGTATGTTAAAACTTACTTTTGATTTCACATGGGGCACAAACCATGGTCCCCTGGGTGACAGTCCCCATTTGGCCATCCTATGCAGAGTTCCTTACTCTTAACACTACATCTGCTGCTCTCGTTGATATAGATATAGCTGCAGATAGAGTTAGCTGAAAGCCCAGTGTAGCTCATAGAGACAGCTAAGGGTCCCTCAGGAGTCTGCATCTCATCCCAAATAGGTATGACAAAGTATTGGTATGAGAATTGGCTGAAAATACAGTTGAGACGCAAAGATGAAGCTCCCACCAAAGCCTCAAAAGGCAGGACTGCAGTACACCAATCTAATTTCACCACTTTTTGGAATATCTTGTTTTATGGGTGTTTTGACTCCACAGGTTATTTCAGCATTTTGTGTGTTTTTTTTTTTTTTTGTTTGCTGCTTTGATGTCAAACAGCCTTCTGTTCCCCACAGAGATATTATTTTTTATGTTTTTTCTTGCATGTAAGAACAAAGCATCCTCATTTAAGAGTAGCTTAAACCGAAATGGTGGAGGGAGGGGGGCATATTGGTTGCTATGTGTGGGAGGGTGGGAGTGTATGGATATGATGGATAATAGTGGACAGTTATATACTCTATAAGTTTGACTGGGGAATGCAAGTAAAATGTAATATGGTTGGAACATGTTCAAGGAAAAAACATTATGGATTGGCTCTACTTTCAGATGGGAGATTAACGACAACCTCCAGGGTCTGGGGTTTGTCAGACCCATCCACTGTCCCTCCCCTCACTCACCCTATAGGCAACCTCACACTCCTTACATCACGTCATGATCTGCGGCATTTCAAGCTGACACTGTCAAGCGGCATACCATACAGCCACTCCAGGTGCCATCTGGCTGACTGATGGCACATCATAACACTATGCAAGGTTCCATCCAGCCACATTACAAACTGACACCACCTGGTGACAACGTCAGAATGAGTACAGGTTGATACTGCTTGTGTATGAACATTTTTAAAAAATAACCACAAAAATATAAAATAGCCACATTCAAAAATATGTGGAAACATTTTGGACTTTCCTGTAATTATGATAAACTGAAAAACAACACTGACAATTATTGTATGGGATATGTTATTGTTTTCTTTTTTATTGGCTTGGCTTCAACCAAATTTGGATTCAGTCTTGACTCAGTTTCCAGGACTGAGTTCCAAGCCTTCGAGACTTGCTCTCCGTCTCTTATTTAGTGATCCTGACTATAGCTCTGGTTTTGTATTACACGTTGCGAGAGGTTAAGTTCCTGCAGTGGGAAACAGTTAGATTATGGTGGCAATGGTAAAGCCCAAAACCAGACAGATTATCTAACACACACATACACACTTGCACTCTCTCCCCTCCTGATGAGCTGCAGCTGTTGGTCTCCTGTCTTTTTAATCGCTCTAACTGACTGGGAGGATGAGAGTCACTCCAGAGAGCATAACACTCAAACACAAAGAGCTGAGCGAGCTAAAGAGACACCCAGCTGATACACACATTGTGATAGAGAGAAAGAGAGCGAGAGAGAGAATGTGTGTGTGTGTGTGTGTGTGTGTGTGTGTGTGTGTGTGTGTGTGTGTGTTATCCAGAACCTCGATATCAGAGTCCCAGATGTAATCAGCATGTTGGTAGGCCTATAATTTTTCTTTCCATCAGCCAACTTAACAGAAGTGAGTGAGTCTGAATGACAAATTCTCTGACCTCACATTTAAAGTCCAATCCTGCAGCGTCTCAGTAAAGCTAATGCAGAATCAGGCCTGGAATTTCGCCATTATAAAAGAGAGAGGCAATCTTGATGATGTTGAGCTTCATGCTCTTACTAAATGCATGCAAATTAATAAACATAGCAAAAACTAAATTTCAATATCTTAGTATAAGTAATTTTCCTGATATATTTGCTGATAGGTGACAGTACAGCGGGTCACAAAGGCCAAATTATTGGACATTCAAGGATGTAAGTACAAATGTAATTTGTCACAATCTGAGGCTAATTGATGGTTAAATGAGCCAATATTTGATTAGTCTCATATTTTCCTTTTATATCATTTACATTTTTTCACCTACAAATTAAATATAAATTTATAATCCTTCAAACTAACAGGAGTGTAATACAATATATTGTCCCACAGTGTAGACAGTGCATACTGTTGGTGATGGTGATGCACTTAAGCCTCTGTGCCTCCCTGTCTATTAATGTCTTCCATAACGGTATTGATCTTAAGCCACACTCCACTTAGTAAATTACATTACAGGTGAATTACTTTGGTTCTATTAAATAAATATGAACAGTAAAATAAATGGAGGAAGCTGAGCAACATTAAGTGTGCGTGTGTCAGTGTTGTGAGGTGTGTGGATGTAACTTGTGTGTGTGTGTGTGTGTGTGTGTGTGTGTGTGTGTGTGTGTGTGTGTTAAGTGTAAATGCCAAGGACAGGTCAAGGTGTCACGGAAACATTCAACTAAATGAGAGAATCTCTTCTTTTTCCCTTCCCCCTTCTCCTTTTTTGCCTTCTTTTCTTCCCCAATATTAGGAGACCATATTTGGTAAAACCCAGCAAGTGGATCTTAAGTTGAAATAATATGTCTTACAAATTATATTTTTTGCATAATGGGGCCAAGTGGAAGCAAATGGTTTAAACTCATAAAAGAAGAGGACATAAAGTTGAGCTCTGTGGGGCACAAAAGCTGTTATGTGACAAGGAGGAGTTTGCTATTACTTTAAGAGCATGTTTAGGATGAATTTAGGATCTGATCAATCGAAGGCTAACCCTGAAGCCTCCTACAGACTGTGAGATTTTATCAGTCTTATAAGTTTAGTGCAGCTATACTGTGCAACATGGATCTTATAAATTTGGGTACAGCATCAAGTCGATGTACGCAGACTAGGGATAATAACAATTAATCAATGATTGATTAATTGGTCATTAAGAATTTAACCATCATGTGAAAGTTAATTAGGCTATGTAATGCTGTCAAAGTATTCACAATAAACTTTGGGTAAACTAAGCAAGGTTTTTATGTTTTAGTCAAATAATGATTAATCAATCATTAGTTTTACTAATAATCAATTAATAAAAGTGCTTACAATTTGCAACCCTAATGCAGACTGTACAATGACAGTGCCCTCTGAATCGCAGGTTATGACATACGTCCATCTATGTCAATACCCAAGAAAAAAAAACATCAGTGGCATGCGTCATCAGTGGCATGCGTCATCAATCCATGCCACTGTAGTGATAAGAGAAAAACGTAAACAAACAAATCGAGCCCTCGCTATAGTGGCATTCATGTGTGTCAAAGAAAGTCTCAAGAGAAGTTGACAGAGTAAAATGTGGATGCGCTTATGGCTCGTGAAAAGAGAACTCAAAGTATTATCATCTACTAGTATTTAGCATTCACTAGTTGTGCTGATCATACTGCATTTCTTTTGGGTGGTTAGTAGACGTAGGTTGTAACAGCAGTCACTTGCAGACCTTGGTATACCTTTACCCTTCTACCTGCTATGGTTTGCTGACAGTTTAATTAAATAACGTAGTACAAAAATATATCTGTAACTTACCGGCCACAGTGACCTTGGCGGTCCGGCTTACAATACTGCCAAGTCCGTCCAGCGTAGCGAGGCACTGGTATTCGCCCTCATCAGGTCGGTGGTGCCGCGAGTGCACAACATTCTGCACCAGCAGTGATCCGTTAGCCAGTTGCTGCCGCCGGTCGTCCACCACTGTGCTCAGCAGCACGCCATCCTTACGCCATGTGATGGTGGGAGGTCCCACCATTGCATCAGACTGCGCCTGGCAGTCAAGCTGCAGCAGGCCCCCGCGCACCGTCACTGTGTCCTGAGGCTCCTGGGTGAAAATGAAGCCCACGAACCCTCCGAGACTAGGCGATGAGGAGGAGGAGGAAGATGAGGAGGCATCTGAGGCTGAAGGAGGAGAGGAGATGAGAAGTTTGATGTTAGTGCAAAAACATAATATCACCAAAAGGACAATTAATAATGAAAATTCTCTCCATCCAACCCGGTCATCAGAACACAAACACAAATACGAAAACAAATACAAAGATGAAGACTTCAGGATGTGAAAATGTTCCTTTGGTTTCACCATAACACATGCCATAAAGACGTACAAAATAAATGTGCCTTCTTCATAGTACATGCAACAAAACATACTTACAACAATATATAGGCTACTTAAAAGCACAATTACAATGCGCTACAAGAAGACTAGGCAATATAAATTCACACACGTGGTAAAACTTTCTATGAAGCCCATGTCTACAATGCAATGTAACACATTATGAACATATCTATAATGCATTATAATGCCTCTATATTGCTGTATAATCACAGTTACTAGCACCCATGGTTATTTATAATGCTTTATCATAACCCATTATGATGGCAGTGTCTAAAATGAATGAAATGCATAAAATGATGAATCAATGTATTATAGTGTGCATATAGTTATAAGCATTTACAAATATTCAGAATGATTCATAACGATAGTCATCACAGACTATAAGTCATTTCATAATGACTGATAAGTTCAGGTGTCCAGACTACCATTTTTGCTCTCCACTGACTGTATTTGCAAAGATCAAAGTGTATTAAAATTCTCACAGCTGTCATAACACATTATAATCTCTATTATAATGTTTTTAATGTGAGTATAACTCACTGTAAGTGATCATTGGGTGCTTTAAGTAAAGTAATGAAATCCCCATGTTATAGGCAGATGTTATTTATTATAAAGTGACTATAAGTCACTAAGTAGTCTTTGTTTACCCTAAGTAACAAACTGACAAAAATCAAGATTGAGTCAATGCAAGAACAGCACATAATATGCTGTAAAAATATATGTTTTGAACAGGTACACACATACAGTACGATCTTTGTGATGATGAACATTTCAAACAACACTTAATCACTCAGTTTGGAGATAATAATACAGGGTGACCTGTGGGTTAGGGTGAGAAAAGAAAAACTTGAGTGATGCCTCCTAGTATTCCAAGCTCCTAACTGACCATCTGCCCCAAATCCCTCACTAAAATCACTCCCCATCTTATAATGGCAATTATAATGCGTTAGAAATGTTTTATTATGCATGACAACTGTGATAATTTTAAAACATTTTGATCTTTGCAAATACAGTGAGTGGAGAACAAATATGTAGAATGGACACCTGACCTTATCAGTCATTATAAAATGACTTACAGTGCATTATAACTTTAGTTATAAATCATTCTGAATATTTATTGTAACTATATGTGCACTGAAACACATTTTTAGTATGTTCATAATTCATTATAGACATTGGCATCATAATGAGTTATGATTATTTTTATAAAGCATCTTAAATAAACATGATTGCTTATAACTATTATTATACAGCACTATGGAGGCATTATAAGGCTTTACAAGTATGTTCATAATGCATTATAATGTATTATAGATCTGGGCTTTATGAAAAGTGTTACCCATGCATGCACTGTACATTTCTGCAAAGCTGCCAAGGATACGTTAAACTTCTACACCAGTGTTGTCATCTCATGAATTCTTTTGAAACTGAAAAGCTATGGTTAACATGTGGTCAGGTTTAGTGTTTAGGAAATGATCATGTTTTTGTTTTAAAATACTCACTTAGTGGCACCAACTTGAAACACAGTGGTGTCTCAGTCAGCAACAACCACTTTTTCTCTGTATAAAACAATCGCTTTTCATGGCAGTATCCTGGCGTAAAGCACAGCTAAGTTTCTGTAAAAAGAAACTGCTTTTCAGCGGTCTATCCGAGCATGAAATGTCAGCAATGTTTCCATAAAAATAAACTGCTTATAGGGCACTATTCCCTCTGGAAATGCAGTGATGTCTTATTCAAAAAACATTTTTTTTTGGTACGATCCCAGCTGGACATATAGGGCTGTCTTGGTAAACAACAAAGGATATTTGTGGCACTATCCTAACAAAAAATGGAGAAAAGGCTAGGTTTAAAAAAAAAAAAGTGTTTTTCGGGTCACTATCTCCGCTTGAAATGCAGCAATGTCTCAAAAAAAAAATGTCTCTGAAAAAACAACTTGAAATGCAGCAATCTTTCAATAAAACACATTTTGTGGTTCTTCGTTTTGTGGTTTGTGGTCTTTGTTAAAAATAAATGCTCTTCATAGCCCTATCTCAATAATAGTTCTTTAATGCAAGACATGCAGATACAGGTTGCTAAAAACACCATATTTGGGGGCTGGAGAACTGCTGGAAATGCTGTGATTACTTGCTAAAAACAACCGGTTTCAGTGTTTGTTGGTCTTGAAGTGTGGTCTGTAGCTCTGCAGGCATCTTGCCAAAGTGAAACTTCATCCACCAGCCCCTCCAACTTCCCATGACAAAATTAATACTACGTTGTTGTTATTATGTTATTATATAAGAGTACAAATTTAACACATCAATTTGTAAAACACATAATGTCAACATTTTCATCTAGCAACTAAACTGCTCCTTCACAAAAACTGACAACAGAGCTTCAAGCAAATGCAGGCATGGTTCATAACAGCGATGAGTTACAACAGGCTGTCCAGTAGGGGATGTGCCATATTCAATGCAAGATACAATAAATCAAAACAAACCAAATAAATGCATAACTCTGGAGGTTAAGAAATATCTCATAAAACAAGATCAAAAGCAGTTATCACAACTGGACAGTACAGGCATCTGCTGCGGGGCTCAAGGCCTGCAAGGGGGCCCAGGGGCCACTATACAAATCTGTTATTTATAAACTGATGCAACTAAAGTTAAGACATTGCATACTGCTGCAGGCTTCATGTGGACACAACGTGACTTTAAGCAGCTATAATTAATGTTTTTAGAATAAAAAATGGATGAAATAACCACATGTACTGTAAAAAGCAAACATGAAAGGCATTATAAAATGTATTTTACTCTTGTGGTGCATGTGATCTGTCCAAACAAGCGCTTTAAAATAAACAGCTTCTGACTTATTTAAACCTTTGGGTGGCACATTCAGACAGCATGTGATTAACTATTGTAAAAAATGAAAAGATGATATGTATATATATATATATATATATATATATATATATATTATATATATATATATATATATATACAGTACTGTGCAAAAGTCTTCACTTTAAACTTTATTTTAGCAAGGTTATAATGACCAAACATATTTATTTCTTAATTATATTATTATCTCTTTACTAAAATACAACCAGTATACAGTATTAAAAATGCAAATATTTCAGTATAAAACAATCTCATCAGGCTTAAATTGTAAATATTTACTGTGACCTCCATTTCCACTTAGCATGTCTTGAACTCTCTTAGGCAGGCAATATGAGATTTACAATACTAATCTGGTGTATTTATACCAGATGATTCCATGTTTCACAATAAATATTGACTTCAGTCAGAAGAAGCCATTTTGTTTAGACTTTTTTTGCTGTTTTAAAACATTGTACATGTTCTCTGTATTTTTTGTATCTTCATAATATATATGACGTAATATATATATATTATGTCCCTCATTACAACTTTTCTAAAACAGAAAATCTATGGTGGCCTCAGGTTTTTGCACAGTACTGCATATATTTTGAATGTATAATTATAAAAATCATAAATATAAATATATTGATATTTTTCACTAGCTATTTGATAATTGCCCCCTTTTTATCTTTTTTTTTTCCTTCTGCAGGACATTTCATTCAGTTGCTCTTTTCATATAGTTCATTTTAAGATTGTTTTCCTATTGCCTTTTACCTTTTTTCTTTTGCAAATTGTGTGACATTTCATTCCAAATTGTTGATTGCTTTTTTCCCATTTTTTGAAAGAAAACAATTTGCTTCAAAGTTTGAAAGCTTTTGAAAGGCATATGAAGGCAGCAAAAGAAAAATTATGTCTATCGAGGTTTCAGAGGATTAAAAGCACAACTTGAGAGCTTAAACTTCAGCACTGAGACAATCAAACTGTTTTTCAGAAGGTCAAACCCACACTCATTACAGCCTGGCTCCAGCTTGTTGAGCCGCAAGTGGAATCAAACCCCTAATGCTTTTCTCTGCCATGTTTCAGCGTCACAGCTTTTTTACAGCAGGCAAAGGACTACAAGTTGTATTTTTTTCTCATTCTTTTATGTGTTTATTCTTTTGTGTTTTAGCTGATGTATTTATTCATATACGTAAATAGTTTTGTCAGATGTGTCTCTTCACAGCAGAGAACATGAGTGAGTTTAACCTCCGACCCGCAGCGCTTTGCTCTACGGGATAACTCATCATCTCCACCAAAGCCACATCAACCTGTTGTATTCTTTGTTTTTACGTGTTTTATATTTAGTTTAATCTGGTGAAAGGCTCTGACGGCGGCAGCTTTTCCCTTGCCTTTGATGCCAACGCCACTAAAAAGCCTTTCATCCTGATCAGAGAGGCAGTTTGTTCGGTCAAAGCCGCCGTTCAGCGTCTGTGTGTTTCCTGGAAAGTATGAACAGAGGCTGAGAATGAACTGAAGTCACGTCGTTACGCGACAAAGTTGGCTTTGAAGCTCAGCAGATGTTCTTTTTTCTTTTTGATTTTGCTGACGTTCCTTTTAAACCCTCGCAGCTTCCGTCTCTCCTGCAGGAAAACTCTGATCAGACAAACATCAGGTATGAAAACTAAATACTCTCTGGATCTGTTCCAAACTGGGACAACGGAAACAAATGGAGAACTAAAGTCATTTAACAGAGGAAAACTGGGTTTTCTTCATTTTCATAACTGGATAACCATGAAGAGTTTAGATACACTGCATGTCAAAGTCCTCTTAACATTTCAATCTGCTCTGAAATTCTCTAGTCCTTTTGGTAACACTTTCTATGAAGCCCATGTCATATAATGCATTATGATGCCTCTGTGGTATAGTCACAGTTATAAGCACTCATAGTTATCTATATGCTTTGTAAAAATAATCATGATTCATTATGATGCCAATGTCTATAATGAATTATGAACATACTTATAATGTGTTACAGTATGCATATAGTTAAAAGCATTTATAAATATGCTTCTAACGATATATCAATGACACTCATGTATGCAAGAATGCCATATTTGCAGTTTCTTCTAAACCAGCACTCCTATTCAGTCACTCTGAGGTGTTCTTTCAACAGCTTCATTGTGGGATTCCCTCTGTGGAGAATATTTTAGCATTCTGAATATTTATAAATGCTTATAATTATGTACACTATGATGCATTATAAGTATGTTTATAATTCATCATAGACATTGGCTTCATAATGAGTTGTGAATATTTTTGTAATGCATAAAATAACCATAATGCAGAAATCATGAATGCTTATAACTATAATTATACAGCATTACAGATGTGTTATAATGCATTATATGTATGCTAGTCATGTGTTATAATGCATTATAGACATGGGCTTCATAGAAAGTGTTACCGTTCTTTTTAATTATTAAAATTTTTAATATTTTATCTTAAATGAAGTGCTCAGTAATACTTTTTGCGAGTTTCCTTGAAAAATCATCACATGCTTCAAAACTCTACACAGCTTATTAGAACAAATCTAAACTAAGTCATTCGTAACTCTGCATGTAATTAGTGGCAGATTAAAACAAGGTATTTCCAGGAAACTCCCTGGTAAATTAACTAAAAATATTACAAACCAATAACTCAAAACTCAATACAGTAAAATAGTATTAAATCAGAAGGAAAACTGCTTTACCCAAAAAAACAACCTTATTTCAGTGGTAAACTTCTAAGAATGTGAAAATTGTTGTCATTTTTTTTCAGCAGTTAATTACATGCTGTCTGAATGTGCCACCCAAAAGTTTAAATAAGCAGAAGCTGTTTATTTCAAAGCGCTTGTGTGGACAGAAAGGATCAATGCACCATAAGAGTAAAATAGATTTTATATACTGATCTAAGGTGAGAAGAATCTCGTCTTCAGTTTCAAATCGTCTCTTTCACATTACATCACAGTTAATTAAACTAATTTTTATTTTGCAAACACTTTCTATGATGCCTATATCTATATAATGTGTTTTAAACTGCTTATAGCACTGAACAGTTACACTTAAAAACATTCATAAATATGTATTCAGTGCTTTACAAAACAATACTTTTATTTGGAAGGAGGCTGTAAATAAAGAAAACATTTACATCTCACTAATGTTATGAAATACCCACCCCCCCAAGTGGTCAGCGACATATAATAGACACAGAGGTAAATGATAATGGGTCACGGGTCCGCTTTTGTTTAGGTGTGAACGAGCCTCTTCATCCTTGAAATAAATTTCAGTGACCAGCAATTATAAAGTATTGATACTTGAGCTTATTAGATATTATACAGGTTATAACAGGTAACAATAAGGCATTATGAATATTTATGATTAGTCATGAATATTGTAGTACAGTTCTATAAGCAGATTGTAATGCATTAAAAGAAGGTTAATAATGGACATACAAAATGTTTCCATTTTCTCTGAGCCTGAGAGATGTATATTGAGATAATTTATATATATAAAACAGTGAAGTTAGAAGGCAGAACGCAGTTGTGACGCAGTTCAGACTCATGTCATGTGCAAGTGCTACAGGTCTGACCTATGAGAGAGATGGCTTTTTTACATAAAAGTGAGCAATGTTTCACGGACCCCCCAACATCTCATTATTTTAATTTTATTTTAATTTATTTTACTTTACTTTTGGTCAATTTCTTCCTCTCTGAGATGTTTTTTTTTTTTTTAAAAAAGGGATGAAATATGGACAGTTGATAGCTTAGTTACAGACGAAACTGAGACCTTTAAGAGATCATGGGACTTTTTTTTTTTTTAGCTCACAGTGTTGCTGGGTCACTGACAATCTTAATGTGTGGTTATAATTGAATAATGGTTATTTTGGCTATTATAAAAATTTGCATTTGTCACAGGCCTCTCCATATTATACAAATACAGATAATGACACTTTCTGTTTTTATTACATTGAAATGAATAAAAAGGTATTAAAATAAATTGTAATTGTATTATAAATTTGTATTTTATTTCATTCAGTCTTTTATTTTATTCATTGAATTTTACTTTTTAAAATTTTATTTTCATTTTTTTATTTTATTTTACTTTACTTTTGGCCTATACTCATTTAAATAGCACAGACAAAGTTTCCAGAGGCATAGGAAAGGACATGACCCCAGTGTCCTCAACAGTAACTAATTCAGTTAAGCAGAGAGAGAACAGGAGTCAAAATCTGTGAAATCTTAATAATACCTTAAACTGAGGACACCTTCCTCTCCTCCTCTCTATTTCTGTCTTTATTTATGGCTTTGCCCCTCTTTCTTTTGTTCCCTCTTTTCTCATGCTCCTCCTTTCCTCTGTTCTGCCCACCCTCTCCCCCTCCTTCTCTCCTTCCCCTCTTTTCTTTCTTCTCTCCTTCTTTGCCTTCACGGTTTCCTTCTTATTGATTCCCCTTCAGCAGTCCTCTCCCTCTATCTCTCTATCAGTAAATCACCATCTTGACAGCTCTATCTGTACTCACTCCCACCAGTCGCGCGCACGCATGCACGCACACGCACACACACACACACACACACACACACACACACACACACACACTCAGAGTCAGTCAGTTAGTTCATCAGTGTGTCCTTGTCCTCGTTGTCCTGCAGTTTGATGCTATCACTCTCTGTCTGCTCTTCCTCCATCTGTACTTTCTTGTTCTCTCTTTTTACTGCTTTTTGCTTATTGTTTTTCCTCATATGGTTTTAAATGCAAAGGCTTTATTTTACAGGTGCATTTCATTTTAGAATAACTTAAAAACTTCTAGGAAATTTCCTGGAGAGGATCTATTTGTGTACCAACACTTTTGGAAAAATACATAAAGTGTTAATGTAATTAATGTAATTTATTAATTAATTCAACCAGACAGTCTTAAGTCAGAGCACAGCAGGTTAGCTGAGCAAGCAAAAAATATGGAAGATGTCTACAGTCGAGCACACAGTTCAACATATGAAGAACATTTCCAATATGTGAAGTATAAAAAATATTTACTTGGATTTATAGACTCAAAAGAAAGCATTGCCACAATTTCAACAGTAAATTCAGAGAAGGATATTTTAAGAATCATAGAACGTGTTTAGCTTCATAAACTTCTGAGCAGCATTTATAGGAATGAGTGGAGACCCCCCTCCAATGCTGTATCCAGGTCTCTTAATTCATCCATGATTACAACGGTTTTATTTTCTTCTCTCATTCAGCAGCAGAGTGTCTTTAAGTATGACAAAAAACTTACCACAGTCAAGGGAATTTATCTTGTAAATGTCTTAAAAGATAATGAAACGATTAGTCACTTTATTGATTTGTTAACTGGCAGCAACAGTTGTAAGTTTAGTCATGTGTGAGGCAAAAGGGCTAATAATTCTTTGGTTCCTGCATCTCAGATGTGAGGATTTGTTTTGGAGTGTTGGTCAGAGAAAACAGGGCAATTCATTCAGTCAACTTTGCACTGAGAATGTAATGAGCTGCTCTGACTGTTTTTGACATTCTGTAGTTTAAACCATTTCTGGTTTATTCATATTATTCATAATAAAAATGATCCTCCTCTACAACTCTAGAAAATTTAGCAACCTTCTACTTCTGAGCTTGTCAGCGATTATTCTTGTTACTGATTTCACTGAGTGATTCTTCAAACCAAAATCACACCCAGAGGAGACCAACTAAAGAACAGAGAAACAGATTATGAAGAGTAAAGGTGTGATTACATTTACATTTTATGACTTTTTTAGGTTTGTAAAACCTAAAACCTGACATGTATAAATTGATTTTCAAAAAGAAAGGACTAGATCCAAAAGGCACTCCACACAGTCAGACCTGGTCTATAACCGAAAATCCGATCAGACTCAAATACAGAAGGAACACCACATGATGCTCTGAGCCTTAACCCTTTCAAAAACACACAAAGAGGGAGACAAGCATCTTAACAAGAAAAAGCCCCAAAATTAGCAGAAATTAGTCTAAAAAAAAAGTTACAAGAAAATTACCTGAAAATAAGCACAAAAAAGAAAGAAATAAAAAATGTATTTTTCTGTAACAGAAATTTCAATATATATTTAATAGAACTATAATTATAGTTTTCTGAACATTTTGTCTTTTTGTTTGTTTTATTTATGTACTTATTAATTATGTAATATCTTGTAATCCCCCCCAACCCCACCTAGTTTTCAGTCTAGGGCATTTCTTGCTAACTGTGTATTTTCCTGTGTTTTGAAAGAAATCAATTTTCTCAGGTTTCAGAGGTTTAAATTCTAGTCAAAGGTGTCCGAATGCGGGAAAACTGATGTTGGTCCAGGTGTTAAAGGGTTAACAAGCCATAAAAACGGCAACAAAAGATGTCCTATGAGTCAAAAGTCAGTGGGACACTACAAGACCTGATTGGACTAAATTTGGACCCAGAGTTAGGTCTTAGCAACCCGGGACACGGTGGCCTCTGCAGCAGACACTTTGACAGTCAGAAAATGAGTCCACCCCACACAGGCTCCGAAACTCCTAAGTGATTTTTATAATAGAGGTAGAGGGATGAAGGGATATAAAGCCATCCACAAGTTTAACTGATAAGATGAGAGTCAGTGACAGCGAAGTGGACAACAGCCAACACCATCTGAACACACACGCACACACTCTCACTGTGGCTGACACTATGGGTGAGTGTCTGAAAAGCAGACTGCATTAAGACTCTGGACAGCGTCCAAATACTGCGTGTGTTTAAACTCTGCCGGCTGCTGCCTGCCAGCATAGAATCATCTTGACTGAAAGGAGGAAGCAGGAAGGAACAGAAACTACAAGGGAAAGAAAGGGAATTGAGAAGTGACATATAATCCGAAAAACTAAAAACCCCCAATCTGTCACAGAGCAGCCTGCTCTCATTTTAAGATTTGGCAGCTTGGTCAGCAGCTTTAGGTGGCTAATTCCAACGCACAACACCCTTTAGCATCTGTATGAGATACAATGGGCTTTAAACTAACTCCAATGTAAACCCATGTGCAGATGTAAGTGGGTTTCCATTAACCCTGAAATTACACAAACTGAAATTGCGAGTGTAAGTATAGAGGGATAGGTGCTGAGTGGGTCAAACAAATACAGGGCATTTGCCCAGGAGACCGCTGTTTGTGTCCTGTGTGAAACCAAAAATTGAATTTGAGTTGTTTTTAACTGCATAAAGTAGTTACCCTCACACATTCATTATCATTGTTTATTTATGTAATGAAAGTACGTCTTTTAACCCAATCCTAACCAAGCAGTTTAGTTGCATAAGACTTAAAGTAATTTGGGTAATGAAACCTACTTTTCTTGTGAACACGAAAGTTTATTTTAGAAAATTCAAATTCTGAGTGCAATAAGCAGAAGGCTGTCCCTGGGCATCTGAGAAGTTTAAGGTGACAATGTATGAATTCAAATCCTTTATTAATAATCCATGCTAAGAAATGTATGTAAGTAATCCTATAAAATCTGTTGCATTATCTTTATAATGCTCTTGAAATTAAAGCTACAATTTAAACATTAAAGCTGAAAGGGCCCTCGCACCCCCACGTATGTCGGGGTACTGCTGAATTCTAGCTAAAGCGGTTATTAATTTCTGTGAAAGTCTGATAATGCACGCAGAGAGTTTGGATCCTACAATGAGATATTTCACATGACGTAGTAGTTCCGGCGCCCACTAGATGACACTGGAGGGCACATAAATTCCACGTCATCTTGGTGTACATCATTTGTAGACCAAACCACGAAAATTTAATGTAAATTAAAACATAACTGTCTTGCAAGGCTTACTTCCTGTTGCCAGTAGGTGCCGCTATTGTGACCAGCGAATATTGTCATACAGATGTGTTCAAGATTTCCTGTTTTATGGCAAAATATCAAAATTCTGTGCTGCGCTACAGGAAAACCGTAAAAGTTTTGTGCAGATCTTTGATAACATTTCATCACAAAGGGGTTAAATTTGGACAAAAACTTGAAGTCCGTCAGAGTAATCCTGTAGGACGAGTTTGCAATAGTACAAGAGGTGGAAACCACCAAAAGTGAGCACAAAATTAAAAATGGCCAACTTCTTGTTGGGTTTGGGGGGTGGGTCCAAGAGGCTTTTTGTGCATCTGGGCATGAAACATAAGTGTATTGAATTTCGTAATTGTAGGTGAAACTGACCATGGGGGCTACACTTTAGGGGGTGCTGTGGAGTTTCCACGGCAGTTTCCAAAACCACCAAAATAAGATATTTTTCGCCAGGCAGGACATGCATACCAAGTTTCATGAGTTCTTGAGCATGTTTGGACCTCTAAAAATGCAGTTAATTTGGCAGGAAAATAATAATTCCTTGCATATCAAGAGGGTCCTCGCATGGTTCATGCGCGGGCCCTAAAAATAGAATAATTTCACTACTTTTTAGCAAGTTTAACTTTTCACCTACAGATTACCAAAACCTCACTGTGCTGTTATCAGCTGCTCCAAACTAAAACTATCAAAGCACAAAATAGACCAGTCTGTGTCTCATGAAGTCGAATTCAACTTTATTTCACAGCTAAAGATCTAGCACGCTGCCAGCACAGGGTTGATGATCAACCGTATAGATGGCCCTCTGTGACACTTTCACATCCAGAATGTGAAGGTCAGAATAAAAGGTTTTCGTTGTTTTTTTTCCCCACAAAAGCCTAAGTATTTCCGAGCAATTTCAGACCAGTGAGCATAAATAACTTGCACATTTTTACAGACTGCCTGCTGCTTTAGTTGAACTTTGCCACTACAGTAATGGCAACATCACTAGTCTAGTCTGTAGATAACTGGGAAAAAAGCTGGTTTGTGTTTGAGTGCATGTGCATAGTGTGGTTAAGTGTTAAGTCTAATGGTCCTGTAAGCACAGGCAAAATGATCTCTCTCTCTCGCTCTCTCTCTCTCTCTCTCTCTCTCTCTCTCTCTCACACACACACACACACACACACACACACAAACACACACTGCAGGGTTTCCCACACATTCATTTACTTGAGGCAGGCTGCTGCAATTAAAACACCTGCTGCCACAAACAGATTTTCTATCTTGGGGGCTGGAACGTTCATTAGGAGCACTACTGGAATATATTTACCATTTGGTTATTTAAAGCACCACCGTCGCAGCTCAGAATGTGTCAAGGCAGACACAGCAGCAGAATGTCAGGCACACTGAAAGTGAAACTTTACCGTTCATTCTGCTAGGTCTAAAAGTTTGCATTCACTCACAAACACGTGCTCCTCTCATCTATTAATCGGATCACATTGGTTGTTGACTGATCGACACATCAAGTATCCACCCTGTGAGTGACAAACTGCTCCACCTCAATGGATTTAGAGAGGGGACACAGAGTGATACAAAGGGGCATTTAAAAGAAAAAAAGAGAGGGTTTATTTATCCCTCCTGTGAGACTATGATTGTGTCAACTCATGTCTATACTTTTAATGTCAAGGAAGCTGTCCATTTTCCAGGTCATGTCCTTTCCTTTCCTTTTTTCTAACAAACTTCCAGGTAATTTTCTTACACTTACTACTAATTTCTTATTAATCTTTGGAATCCTTGGATTCATTGACCTTTTCAACCCTGCGCAAACTGGCTTGATTTTTTTCAAAAACATTAAATGACCTGAAGATTATTAAATACAAAAAATTAACAAAAAAAAGCTATAGGAAATGACCTGGAAAAGGTGTTTAAAAGAATATAAAAAAATCTGAAAACTTTCTTTAAACATGTAATCATAATCTATGTATATATCCCACTGCACTGGCTTTAAAATATAGCTTATAGCTTATATATAGCTTTTTTCTCTTTTCCCTTTCCCCATAGATCTTTAAAAATAATTAGCTAAATCTGATCATTTCTTGCAGTTTGTGAAACATTTCTTACCATGCTGCTCATTGCCTTTTTTTCCCATGTTTTGGAAACACATCGGACCAATTTGCTCAAGGTTCCAAGGTCTAAATACTTGTGAAAGGCTTCTGAAAACAGCACAAGAAAAGTAATGGCACTTCAAGTTTAAAAGGGTTAATAGCTTTAGACCACTCGTAATGTTGGAAGTCAATGAGTCAGACTTTTTTTTATTAGTTTTACAGGATTTCAACATCACTATAATGAACCCTTGCATTATAAGATATGTCATTAACTGTAACAACCAAAACACACTACTGTCTGATCATTTCATCAATAACAGTGTCCCCATTGATTTTCTAGAAACTATTGTTTTATACAGATTTTAAATTGCATATACTGGGATAAAGGATTTTACTATCCTCTATTCCTATTTTCTACCCACTTCAGCTCACTCCTGCTAGATTTCACTCTGCTGTATTGATTCGTTTTGGGGGGTGAAAAATTCTAAAGCAGCTGCAAATTTCTGGTTTCTTACTTTGAGACTACAACCTCACTAAACAACAGCATCACAGATGAGACTGAATCAGTGTCTCCTACACTGAATGCACCTGTAGAAGTGTCCCTGTTATTGTGTCCCCTCCCCTCTGAGTCCAGCATTAAAAAACCAAAACCACATCCCTGCTGTCAGCCAGCAGCGGGCCAATTACACACACACACACACACACACACACACACACACACACACACACACACACACGCACACACACACACAGACTTTGTAAAGGTCCCATCTGCAGTGAGCTCTGACACCAGCTGGACATCAACAGTGTGGTTGCATGTGTTTAGCGCTAAGCCTTCATTAACAAGCCTCACCTGTCGTCCACCCTCTGTGTCTCACTGAACTATAACTCCAGTAATCCTTTTGACTGTCACACAGCTGAGCTCTCTTACACACACACACACACACACACACAAACAAGTCTGTTGTGGCTGATGTATCCATCTATCCATCATGGACACAGATGCCGTGGTAGTAATTGCTCGCAGCAGTTAAGTTTGTCCACCAGAAGCACTGCTGCTCCCTACTGAACATTTTAGGAGCACCTGCACCCATTTTAGGAGCAAAGGTACATAAATGCTTTTGTAATAAATGGACAATTTACAGCGATAACAAAGGAAAAAGTCACCAAGTCTTTACTACTTTTGCTGCGTTCAAGGTTGTAGTTTTCGATTTGGTTCTTCAGAATTTGTTGTGTTCATGTGCTTCTCAGTCAGTCAGAAACTGGGAACAATATGGAAGCTACAAAGAAGATGGATTGCATTTAAATGATTAGAGTGTTTAAACAAGAGGCTGAAAGCTGTTTCCAGTGTATTTGTTTTTTATATATTTATTTTTTAGATATTTTATATACTTTATTTACATATGTTTTTATATTAAATTTAGGTCATTCCACATGGACAGCAGTTAACATTTATACCATATTACACTTTACATGTGATCAAGAATTGATATTTAAGAGGTGAATTAATAAAAGTTTATCATTGACCAAACATTGATTTCTTGATGCAAGAATACAGGTAATATATTTTGTACTTCTGTAAGTATAATCAGATTATTTTTATTTTTTTATCTGCAATTTGTAAAGTCTGTGTTAACGCCTTATTTTGAAAACATAAAATAAAAAAAATACGGACACTGTCAGGTGTATGCTGGGGGCATTTCAGTGCATTTACCATACAAGGGCTGGTTTGACCATGGAGATTTAAGTGCACATTGTTTTACAAGACCTTTACAGAGTGCCCCAAGGGAGACATTGTCAGTAGGCCAAGCTAGAGGCGAATGTCGCCGTGATTCCCTCGTCCAAAAGCCTATGAGATTTTTCCATTGGATTTTGGATAATTGCAGGAAATAAGCTCTGTGGTAAGCAAACGTTTATGATATTTACACGTTTTGCTCAGGGTAATTGTTTTTTCAACTGGGGAAACAAGCACAACAGCAGATCTTTCATAGTGTCTGCACAAATCAGATTCTAGCTTATCACATTAGGCCCATCAGTAGACTTTATTACGGTTTTCTGACGATCTCAAAATATGTTTCTGGCAGTGCGAACAGGCAGCAGATAAGAAATCATTTATAAACAATGTGGTTGATGAGTTGTCATGACGTCAGTAAAACAAATTAGTTGTTTCAACTGCATTTTGTTGCATCACGCCTCTGTTACACAACTTCCTGCCACACACTCAGTATAAAAATCACACTTGGTTGATCTGAACGAACTGCTCAGAGAACCACACACACACTTCACACACTCTGATATTAACACCAATTGGTCTTAATTAGCCAAGTCTCATTCAGCCTGCTGTGTTTCCTGCTAATTACCTAAAGTGTGTGTGTGTGTGTGTGTGTGTGTGTGTCACCACCATCAATCGCAGTCTGTTTGTTTTTTTAGTTGGTAAATTGAATTAAGAAGAGCAGATGTTTGAATGCTTTGGAACAATAATAAAGATTTTTCAGTTGTCTTATTTCTACAGCTCCACATGGGGAAAACATGACAGCACTTGAGTATGTCTCATGCTGAGGTAAAATACATCTTGAGGGTAAAGATCAACAAAAAATAATAATAATATTGATAAAAACAATTAACTTCTTACACAATTATAAAGTTATTAATAACTCATATGATTTAGGAATCTAAAAAATAAGAATAAATGAATATAAAGAATTTTTGTATATATTTTTATTGGGGTTTTTTGTTTGATTTATTCATACATATTTAATTGTGTTTAATTATTATTAGTACAATTTCTGTAACTGTTTGGCATGTTTGGCACTCTGTACATCTTTATTGTTAAAACAGATTGTGAGGAGACAGAGAAAGACATAAAGAGAGGTGTGACAAAGAGGAAAAAAAACGGATAGAAAGTGATGTGTTTGAAGAATGAAAAACAAAGGAAGTGGTGAAACACTGATTTAGAGGAAAATAAAGGGATTAGTTTCAAACACTCACACACACACACACACACACACACACACACACGCACACACACACACACACACACACGCACAAACACACTGAGGTGTTGTGTGTTTTCCATTTGGTCCCTGTCAAAACGCTTCAAGAGACAACTGTGACACTCCGTCCCCTGAGACAAATATGACCATATTCACTGTGCAAGTGTGTGTGTGTGTGTGTGTGTGTGTGTGTGTGTGCGCGCGAACGCACATGCGTTTACAGGTTAAAACCCCAATAAGCGTTGGGACTGCTCGTTGTTAACGGAGACCTTTGCTGCTGTCAGACACAATTACCAACCGGTCAACAGCAGGCCAATTATACAGACGTACACACACACACACACACACACACACACACAATAAATGAATGGCAATAACAAGGTAGCTTACTGTCAAAGAGGCACAGAGGGGGTAGCTGTCAAAACACACACACACACACACACACACACACACACACACACACACACATACACACAGAAATTCGTAAGTGACAGTTTTAAAGCAGCTTTGTGTCAAAGCGAAAAGGGAATAGCTGTCAAACATGTCACTGAAACACACACACTCACACACTGTGTCGTAATACCTCGGGTACACATTGTGTCCATTCCTACACCGCACTGTCACTTTAAATATTAACCATCAGATGAATTAATAATGCGTTTATGAATTCATGATACCCTGGAACAATGTTGCGAAAAATGGGGTCATCACTTTTTGTAGGGTATAAAATTAAAATGCATGATTTTCCTGAGTTCTGGTTTAATTGGTGTTAATGGTCATTGTGTTTAAATCTAAACTGATCATTTAAGGTACAGTGCAGAAAGTAACAGACACAAAACTGTCTCACTAGCCTCAATAGTTACAGCAGAGTTAAAGCTTACTGGTTAGCCTCTGTTAACAATTTAACTGAACACAGTTAGTCTAATGCTTGCAGGTTGAGCACTTTGAATAAATGCTAACCAGCAAAGGTCTGCTTCTGTTAACAGTCTGAACACAGTTAAAGTCAACCACAGGCCAGCTGGAGATGAGGCCATTTAGAGAAAGAAATCTCAAAAGACTTAACCTCTGCTGACAGTTTTTATACAGTGAAGTTTAACCTGCTACTTATGCTAGCATCAGCCTCTGCTAATGGGGTTGGACTGATGTAAACATTTCAAGCTGGTTTGGTAATAAGCCAAACAGCAGTCCAGATTGGTATAATGTTACAACTGACTCAGCATCCTCTACCAAATGTAACATAATATCACTGTGTACAAACAGAAAACAAGGGTCAACACTGATTCCCTTAAATATCTACTTCTGTAACATCATGTAAACAAACCATGTAGCTATATCTGTGCTTGAGATTTAACTGGAGACATAATCATTTAGAGGACGCAGGGCTGTCACCCAGTCATCCACAGCACCTCCCTTCCCCCCCCGCACACACACAAAGTAAGTGGTTGGTGAGAGTGTGGTGACAGGGCGGTGACAGGGGACTCATTTGGTGATGAAATCAGGGTCCTGCTATTAGGATAAGCCAATAGCAAAATTCAATTGTAATAGTAGTTTTCAACCTCCAAAGGGCAGTCACTGTGCATATTTATAACATGATATGTAGAATTTAATATTTTACTCTCAGATGTCAAGAGTTGGACCTGAACTGATCAACATCAATGCTTAATACCCATATTTATTGCTTTTAAACTGCAAAACGTGGTTTAGGGGTTTAGCTACTCTCAAAGTAAAACCAGATACAAACAGAATATCTTTTTTTTTTTTTTTTACCATTTCTACAGTTAAAGGGCAAGTATGTACAATTGAGAAGTATATATTGGCATAGGAAGAAAATAATAATTCATAGCTATTTTACACCTAAAATTGAGGATTCTTTGTAGTAGTTGCAGTTGGCTTAGAATGAGCCTTTTATGTCTACATATGGAGTTGGTCTACCATTTTGTTTCTACAGCAGCCCAGAACTGACAAACCAGACACCAGCTTTAGATAGTGTCATTCACATTTTTGAGTTGGCCATCGTAGTTCTTATTGATACACAGAAGTTTGAGTTGGTTGTAATCTGCAACCTCACCACTACATACCACTTAAACACTACATCTTTCTTCCACTTTAAGTCTTTCTATGTGTTCCTTTGTGAAAAACCATATCTGAAAAATGATTTGAACAATATCTGTGTGAAGTTACCAGCGTAGCTTGCTGAGTGATCCTGAAAAGACTGATAATCATCTGTAATCAATACAAGCTGGACGATTAGACGGGGTGTAATGTGATCATAGGCAGAGTGAAAGTATTCAGACACAGATTTGGTGTGCTCATAGCAGAATAATATCAGGGATAAAATCTGCAGTGTGAAGTAAAAACGGTGTCAGAACAATTCTATTGGTCTTTGATCACAGATTCACTTCCTGAAAACCCTGAGAGTCGAGAAATAAAACACAGCAGCTAAAAGCTGCAGGATGAAAGGAAAGATCAGGATGAAAAGAAATATCAGTCAGGGAGGGGGGATGGGTGATGATGTTCAGAGCTTTTATTTAAAAGCCACTAATTTCCTCTTTCTCCGTCACACTTCACTTTTCCTTTAATCTTCTCCCATTTTCTCTTGTATCATATTTTCCTGGTTTTTGTTTGCTAAGAACTGTGATACGGTGATATTGCAGGCTATATATAAATTTCCCTCATCAATCTTAACTCAGTACCCCATAATTTTTTAGTTAAAACAACATTTTAGGAATATTTTCAAATGTATTAAAAAGAAAAACTATAATATCACACTAAAGTCTGGTAAATAACTATGATTACATTAATTATCTTAAGTGTAAGTAAGTAATTTCATCAGCTCAAACCACCAGTATGCTTCTTTAAGAAGGAATGTCTTCCATAGTTGAGGTTGAGTCTCCGTAACAGATGTTTGGTTTAGCAAACTGAGCAGGAAGCAACAGAAATTGGGTCCATGTTGTTGAGAAAATGTCTTTCAGCTGGAAGTCATTTCCAGAGGTGGAAGGTCAGCATTGTGCAGCTCAGTCTGACGGTCCACCAATCTGCCTCCAACTGAACGCTGCAACAAACCTGGAGTCTGGCGAAAAGGTCAGTGTAGCATGACTACAGGGCCTAGAACTAGAATGAACAGAAAGCCAACAACAACGACAACAACAACAACAACAACAACTACAAGCTGAGATGAGAGCACTGACACAGCTGAGGGCTAGAATATTACAAGGATCCAGAGGCAGCTGACTGAGAGCTGGACCTACATGGCTCCCACTGAGGCCCCCTGTAAGGTCTTGTGTTAGAAACAAACGGTATGGAGATAGAAGGAAGACAAGGCCGTGAGCTGAACCAAAAAAAGCTAGACCAAAAAAAATTTAGACCAAGACCAGAACACTTAAAGGATGCAGAGCTAAAGGTCTTGTAGTCTGGAGCACAAAAAAATGGAAAAACTGAAAGGCC
The DNA here is from genome assembly GCF_008729295.1 of Plectropomus leopardus. Classification (NCBI taxonomy): domain Eukaryota; kingdom Metazoa; phylum Chordata; class Actinopteri; order Perciformes; family Serranidae; genus Plectropomus; species Plectropomus leopardus. Next base: position 3,134,089 of record NC_056482.1, on the reverse strand, counting down.
TACAGCTATGACAACTGCTGTGCCTATAGCTTAAATGACTACAGAGCCAGAAGGCCTAGAGCAAGTACAGATTCATGTAACATATGTCTTATCGTACTGCCTTTTTGTGTTTTATAAAGTACTCTTAATTGCCAAGCTGTTAAAAAAAAAGCAACATGCAAATAAACTTGCCTTACAAGGTTCAGAGTAAGAACTAAAAGAGACCTAGAAGTACAACAATAGCACACCTAACAGCTTGAACAGTCTGACTCTAGATGACTAATGGCTCTTTTCCACTACATAGTACCAGCTCTACTCCAACCTACTCACCTTTTTTTGGTTTTCCATTAGGAAAAAGTACCTGGTACCTCGTACCTGGTACCACCTTTTTAGTACCTGCTCTCCTGGGATTCCAAAAACAGCCGAATGGGTACTGAGAGGTACTAAAAGGTGACGTGGACACACTACACAGACCACTGATTGGTCAGAGAGAAACGTCACTGAGTCATCAATGTGCGGCACGCACGGAATACCCTGAACAGCGCAAACAGTAAAGTTATTGTAGCAGCTGCAGTTTTGTATCATTTTTTTCTTCTTCCCCAAAATGGCAGTCAGAAAGATTACATGTTGGTTGCTTGAGGAGGTGCAAACGTTCCTCACCTTACTGGCCGACGAGCGAATCCAGCAAGTGTGAGTCTCTGTGTATGCTTGCTTTAAATTACCAGGGAGTTAAGGGGAACTTGTCTCCCTTGAGACGTTCAGGGGAAGCTCCAAAAAATGGTTCACTTTTGTGTTACAGAATATATATTTTCTGCACATAAAGGTTCCTGAAATAATTAAAAATAGAAATAATAAGTCAATGTTGTGTATTTATTCACTCATTACATTCCATTTCCGAACATCTGTCTCCACTATTCAACCATGTTTATTCCTGCTGCGGCCATCTGTGCGTGAAGCGGTGCTGCACTCAACTTCCTACATTCACGTAGTCACCTGAACTCCTCATCATCCAACAGAAGGGAAAGGGAGAGAGGAAATGCTACCAGCAGGTACTAGTAAAATCTTTTTCGCAGTAACCTAGTTATTGACCGCATACTGCAGCACACTTTATGCAGGTGACATGTAGTAGTAGTACCATGTAGTGAAGTAGGTACCATGTAGTGAAAAAGCGCCGTAAGGGACCTAAAACTAGAATGGCTAGATGCTCCAGAGCTAGAAGATTAAAGTCTAGAGCTAAAACAACTGAAAAAGTAATAGAGTTCGAACTAGAATGACTACAGACAAGGCAGGTTTCCATTACAGATTTGCACAAAACTTGAGTGATATTTTTGAAATGTCGATAAAACACAAACGCGAGGTGACTGCGTTTCCATTGAGTGATGTTATGCAACTTCTCTAACATTCTAAGAAGCATGGTGATGGCATTCAAAACATTGTTTATTTCTATTGCAGCTACCACACCAACCGTCATTATATCAATTTGAAGGCAATAAAGGTTATTTTATGCAGGCAATAATGTAAAGATAAGCCTGTTATATGTGGGAGCAGCCACATAATGGATTTCTAAGAAGTGATAGTCAATTTTTTCACAGAGGAACCGTGGATTCAAAACTTCCGGATGATCCACTCAACTTTTAAAGAGTTAAGTAGTGCAATATCACCTCTTGTAGCGCCCGCTGCATCATGAGGGAGCCAGTTCCTTCCAACAAGCGCATCACCATAGCATCATGTTTGGTAAAAAATAAGCCATTAAAACTATTTACTTCTGCATCAATGTTTGTTGCTCTTTCCTGACCAGAGCACTTGAATGCGTGTATGTCATAATTATGCCTGCACAACTTGGAAGCAAGATATTTTCAGAGGAGCACATGAAGGCAGCATCAATAACAACAAAAACAACATAAACAACAAAAATACACCATAATTGGTACTGGCCAAATTGTTACTCTAAGGACTGTAACACTATCAGCCCAGAATTTTGTAATTTTTGCAAAAAGAATGTCTAGAACTACAGCAACTAAAAGGCTTGAAAGTTGAAGACAGACAACCCTGCCAGGCAAGAACAGCTAAATGGGCACTCTAGTATTTGTTCCTCATTTCTAAAGGTTCTTCACTTCAAAGAAAAGTTTGTAATCACTCAACATCAAGAGAAACAGAGTACAATAATTTCACAAATTATGAATAAACAACTGCAGCAAACATTATGACTACAGTCAAAACCACACTTTAACCACTCTCGTTGCCTTTGAACTTCATGAACTGATTTCATCAAAGTTTTTAGTGCACATCTGCATGTCTGATTTGTTTTGTGCTAACACTGTATGCTGTTTGCATATTTTTGTCTGTGTATTTATGTATTTGAAATCAGCTTCAAACCAGTACTTTTTCCTCCTTTGATCTAATCGTTGCATCATTTCCACACTCGATATTTTGCTGTTGTAAGATTGCCTTGTATTTACATTCTAATACATTTCTATGTAATTCATTGCGCTGACTGCAGGAGAACTGGAGGACAACAATGTCAGGTCTGGTGACTGGTCCAACACTTTGGTCCACAGTGAGATGTCTTAATAACTGTCAACTCTTGAACGTGTAATATTTAAATTGATTTATTGCAGATTAAGATTTTCACATTTTTTTTCTGGTTCATTATACCTCCCTTCTCCTTCATTTCTCCCGTCCTTCCTGCATCCTTATCATCTGTTACCTCATCGTTCCTCCTGTCCGTCCTATGCTCTTTCATCCTGCTTTTGATTTCTTTCCATCCTCTATCGTCATAATTTTTAACCCTCCTGACTTTCCAACTTCTGTTTTCTTTCTGTTTGCTTCCTCTCTCTCCTCAACTTCTGTCCTTCCATTTTTCATTCCTTGCTCTAAACCGTATTTCCTTCTTTCTATCTTTCAGTCTATCCCCCATCTTTTCTTTCCCCTCTCACCCAGTGTGCAGCTATAACCCTGATTACCTCACAGTGTCGGCCTTCAGCATCACAAGGCCAACCAGGATCAATAATATTGATCAGGATTCTAAGTGTGCTTCTAACCAGCACTGTGTGTGTGCGTGTGTGTGCGTGTGTGTGTGTGTGTGTGTGTGTGTGTCGGAATTTACATACGTGTAAGTGCGCTAAGTGTTTGCTTGCATATTGATTTCACTTAGTTCACTGTTTGCATGCATTGACCTGTTTGGATTTAATGAGAATAAATGTAAAATGTTGAGATTTGACCTTATTTACACAAACACGCACGCACACACACACACACACACACACACACACACACACACACACACAGAAAATGTAAATGAGCACATGTTATCTGCCTCTCTTGCATAAATGATTTATGTAAATTCATCTCTCACACCAGACTGTGGTTTATGTCCTGCGTCTCAGGTCTAGGCAGCTGAAATGTTGCTGAAAAGGTAGCATCTTTTGCTAAAAAGTCTCATGCTTTAAGTCAGTGTGTTGACTTTTCTAATATAATGTTTTGCAAACACTAACCAAGTGCAGTGAGTACCTAAACAGACCCATAGCGATGTTTATTAAGCTTCTGTATATGCATTGTGTGTTGGCAATGAATTATTAAATATAGATTTATCCTTGTTATGTTGATAACAATTCATTTAGAGCTACATCTCCTATGTAATTGTATGGTATAGTGTATATTGTTGCAATAATTATGAAAAGGCATTAAAACTACATAGATTGAGCTGAGACTCTTATTTTGAAGGGTGCATCAAAATATCTAGCATAATAGTATTATTTTTACTTTGCCTGTTAATACAGCCTAGCTGCCAGAAGAAGATGTTAACCTTGCATGTTTATGCAAACCATGGATGTTACACCATTGATTTTATGCGTATCACATCAATGTTTATAAGATGCAGTAGTTTATGAGCTGACTTTGTCATCAGGAGTTGGATGTGAAGGTGGACGGTGTGACAATGAGGCGGGATACCTGAAAAGCTTTTCAGCAACCCATGGCGATATTTGCATTTTTTTTTAGCCCCCAAATGTGGGTGTTTTTAGCAACATATAACTACTTTATCTAACAGGGATAGTGCCACAAAAAGTTTCTGTTAAAGCAACAACGTGATCCTTTCCTAAACAGTATCAAGTGTTTTTTGGTTATATAAACATACACATACACACATACATATATATATATATATATATAAACAGCTATTAAACACTTGTTTAAAAGCTCTTAGCATTAAAATGCAACCCATCTTCTTTGTGGCTTCCATGTTGTTCCCACTTTACGACCTCAAAGCACATGAAGTCTGAAGAACAACTTCTCAACTCTGAAACTACGACCTTCTGACATCACATGAATGTGAAAGCTATCAAAAAGCCCAATATTTCAAACAAATCTGAGATGAGCAGAGTTACCAAGTCCACTTCTTTAAAGTGAATTTGGGTTTGTCTTCCTGTAAAGTCACTGACAAACATTGTTAGTCACCGGTTTTTGTTTCTTGGGCTTTTTATTAATATGTAGCTTCTTGCTCCCTACATGTCTTCTGTCTCTTTAGTTTGTCCAGTTACAGTGAGTCAGACATTTTTTTTCAAAATCAAAACAGTGTAGTTGATGGAGTTTCTTTTGCTACTTTGCTAACAATGCCGGGGACTAAGCAGTCGAGATATAAAAAAAAAGGGTGATGAGGGCAGTACCATTCAGAGGTCTGAAACAAGGTCTGAAACAAAGCTTTGTTTTCAGCACGGTTCCATTAACATCAGTACACCGACACAAACACATGGACACAATTCACTTCAAAAATCCAACAATCGTCTCAATTCACTCAGAAGCAACGGATGACTGAGAGGTTACAGAGTTCAGGCTCTGTTACACACCGGAGAAAAAAACAAAAGAGTGCATGTCTTCAAGCATTTCCATGTGTTCTGACTAAATGTGTATAACGCTGTGTGTGTGTGCATGTAATTGTGCTGCTACAGATGTGCATGTTTGTGCTCCCTTGCCTGTGTGCCTGCGGTTAATGATGCGAGGCCTGAGGTCAGCAGAAAGCTCTGCCGTAGAAACCAAGAACTGCCGGCTCGCATCCTCCACTAACAGCTGTGTTGGATTTTAAAGTCGACAGATCGTCACAAGGTTTTTCTATCTGCTGAGAGGCAGTCAGTAAATCATATCAGTGCTCTTTGTGTTGGAGACTGCTGCTCGGATAAAAGAGAACCTGCCTATTCTGAAGGTGTTTGCTGCTCTTTGTGTTAGAAGAAAGGAAAGGTGAAAGCTCGGCTCAGCCTGAACCACAAGTGTGTGTGTTTCTTGCTCTGTTTTTTTTTTTTTTTTTTCAGGCTTCAGATGGAGAAAAGAAAATCACCCTCTGGCTTTGTCATCTTTTTTTTGCACATTTAAATACACTGACAGTGAACTTTACTCTGTGGTGACAGAAGGTTGAACAGAGGTTTTACTTATACAGTACTAAACTACATACCAGCTACACAACTGGGAATCCTCGGCTTTATTTTAACTGTAGAGACAACAAGGCCTTTGTTTCTAATTTCTCCTTTTTTAAACATATATTTCCTCATATTTTAGTAAAAAGCCTCTTGGTTTTCTGGGCCTTATAGACCCTGTAGTTGTTAGAGCTGTAGGGTTTTTAGTTATTCTATCCCTCAACATTTAACGCTCTATACAGCTGGATTTCTAACATTTCTAGGATTTTAAGGCATTTCTAGTACTTTAAGATGAAGATTTCAGGACATTTCTAGAATTTTAGGACATTTCTAGTATTTTAGGACACTTCTAGGAATTTAGGAAATTTTTAGGATTCTAGGACAATTCTAGGATTTTAAGACATAGGGTTTAGGACATTTCTAGTATTTTAGGACACTTCTAGGATTTTAGGAAATTTTTAGGTTTCTAGGAAAATTCTAGGATTTTAAGACACATAGGGTTTAGAACATTTCTAGTATTTTAGGACTTTTATAATATTTCAGGACATTTCTTCGACTTAAGGACATTTCTAGTATTTTAGGACAAAAGAAGGATTTTAGGATGTTTCTAGTATTTTAGGACACTTCTTGGATTTTAGGATGCTTATAGGATTTTAGGACATTTCTAGTACTTGAGGACAGTTCAAGATTTTAGGACATGACAAAAAAAAATCTACATCAAAAATCTTTCTTAGAGGAAACATTCAAATGTAGCAAAATAAAGATGTAGAGGGGAAAACATTTGCAGGAAGTGCTGCTTGAAAACAACTAAAAATGTTGGCGGTAGAAGTCAATGGAAAAGATTAGCTAATAAAGTGTGTTAAAAGACAACTTAAGAGCAGCTGAGTTTACGACTGCTGCTTTGGGAATGTATTTTTTTCTACTGAATTGACAATTTTAGTCCTCATAGTGAAGCTAATACCAAACTATATGCATGGCACATACATGGAACTATGATCCTACATCTTTAAATCAACCCTCCTCCTCAATTCACATCCCTCTTTCTTTGCCACATCCCTGAATCAATTCTTCCTTCCACTATCTTTCAGTCTGTGTCTCAGGGGAAACCTCCGCTGTCATCCTCCTGATCTGAAAGTATAAACGCTGAGACCCCTCTGATACTGTCTGCGTCTGCGTGTGTGTGAGAGAGAGAGTGTGTGTGTGTGTGTGTGTGTGTGTGTGTGCGTGACAGGATGGGGGTTGTGCAGACAGATGAGGATTTCTATCGACTGACACCTTATCACACTTTCTGTCAAATCTTGACAAATGCTGTCAGACTGTGCGAATGTGTGTGTAAGAGTATTATATTTAAAGGTTGTAACTGGAACTACTGGCCCGCGGATCAGATCCGACACATGAGCAATATATATCACTTTATTTTTGGAGAATTAACTTTTTTTGTTTGTTTGATAATCGGAGCATGAATATTGACTTTTTTAAAATTTTACATTTCACAAGCTGTGTTTTGCTACATATAAAACACTCTGACCTGTAGCACACATTCATTATTTATACAACTGAATATTTATTTGTGAAGTGAAGACAGATCCATCTGAGCTCTCGATGAGCTTTTTTGCATTTTCATCAGAAACTCTGTAGTGGATTGTGGGTGTTTTAGCAGGCAGGGAAGACTTTGCCTGAGGATCTGACCCTACACTACCAGTGACATATTTTAAATCACTGCAAAACACATCTTTAAAAACAGCTTTTTATTAATGTGAACCACCATTTTATTTACAGAATTTTATTGCTGTTTATTTTTTTCTATTATTTTTGGGTATTTTATTTCCATTTGATTTAGGATTGTGTCTGATTTTATTTTACTGCAGTCGTGAAAAGTTGTTGTTCCTGGTTCCAACACCTAAAGCATTGTGTTGGATTTGAAAACTGCAGTAGAAATTATCATGATGATAATTATTTGAGCTGATCTGTCAAAAGATGGGCTATTTTCAAAATCTGACTACAGAAGTGTAGTAGGGTGCTGGCGGTAGGTTGTAACTGTTTTTATTTATTTTTTGGGCTTCTCGCCATTGGAGAGTTAGTAGTGAAGAGACAGACAGGAGACGGGGGAGGGGAGGGGGTACAACATGCAACAAATTCTGCTCCCACATTGCTTCAGGTTGTTACTATTTTAATGAATCAATACTTTATAATGCGTGTTTTTTTATCAGCTCTCCATAAGTGCTCCATCACATTATTCTATTGTGCAGCTTTCTGTATCTCTAGAAAACAACCTCAAGCCTGAGTCAGTGTTTGTGTGTGTGTGTGTGTGTGTGTGTGTGTGTGTGTGTGTGTGTGTGATATCAAATGATGTGTTTTTAATGTTTATCGTTTATTTATCATTTTGTTTATTTGACTGTAAACGAGAGCTTTTGTTGCTTGTGACAGACGCTGAGGACTCATCAACGCTCAGACACATCTGCTGCTGCAAGGACACCGCATCGCCTTCGCTACGCACAGCACGCCTCTCTGTGCGTGTATGTGTGTGTGTGTGTGTGACATCCGTGACCAATCAAGACAGAAGCCACAGGCTTTCCAACTGCCGTCCCTTGAGACGGAGCAGCGGCCAGCCAATATGTCACACACACACACACACTCTCACACATACACACACACACACACACACACATACACACACACGCTGCAAGCCTGACAGATTGGTAGTTTATGGGTGTTAACAGACAGAAGGAGCCTCTTTCTTCACCATCATCAGTCATCGCCATCAGACCCTCCTCCACCTCACACACACAATAGCCGTGCATGTGTGTTTGTGTGTGTGTGTTTTATTAAGGCAGGAAACAAACAGGGAGCTACTGGCGGCTGCAGGTCAACAGTGTGACCCCACCCAAACAAAGCCTGAGTGTGTGTGTGTGTAAAAAGGAAATTAAAGGGGTGCAATTCAAGGTCAAAGGTCAACAGTGTGTTGACCTGGGGTGAAGGAGGAGGTTGTCATCCAGACAGGCGAGGGGTAACACAGTGTCTGGAGGATAGCTGACTTTGCTAACGAGGAAGAGAACATGTTAAATTAGGCCACAGAGAACGATCAGGACTGATCCTCTGTCTTCTCTAATATGGTCAAGGCTCCGCCCACTACAATTGTGAATGAAAATGACAAGAATTACCACCTTACGGTTGTATGCCTCCATGCACAAGTTGCACTCAAATCTTTCCCCCTCTGTTCTTGAGTTATGACATTGCATAATAGCAAGAAAAATTGTAAAATGTTATCATTTTATTCTATTACACATTTGTGTGAACATTTTTTTAATCATAATTCATTCTTGAGTTTTGTCACATTGATCTTGACCTGTGACAACAAAATTCTTAACAGTTCATTCTTGTGCCAAGTTTAAGGAAACTCCCTCAAGGCCTTTTTGAGATGTTGCCTCTGTGAGAATGAGATGGATGCAAGGTCATGGTGACCTTGACTTTTGACCACCAAATTGTAATCAGTTCATCTGTAACTCACAGTGAGTGTTTGTGCCAAATTTGAAGAAATTCCCTCAAGATGTTCTTAAGAAATTGCGTTCACAAGAATGAGACAGGTGCAAGGTCATGGTTACCTTGACCTTTGACCACCAAATTCTAATCAGTTCATCTGTAACTCTCAGTAAGTGTTTGTGCCAAATTTGAAGAAATTCCCTCAAGATATTCTTTAGATATTGCATTCACAAGAATGAGACAGGTGCAAGGTCATGGTGACCTTGACTTTTGAGCTATGACCACCAACATCTGTCCAGTTCATCATTGAGTCCAAGTCGTTTGTGCCAAATTTAAAGAAATTCTCTCAAGGTGTTCCTGAGATATCACTTTCATAAGAATGAGATGCACAACTTGAAAACGCAATCTCTCTGGCCTTGGCTATCCTCCCAGTGCAGAGGCATAAAAATCCAGCCATGGAGCATAACCCTTTGCATGTATGCTGTGCTGTACTTCATATGAATAGATAGGAATGGCATATTTTTAAAAATATCATATTTTTTAAAGTGCATTTAACAAACACCATGAATTCCCCACAGTTGGCTGCAGGTGAAAGGCCAGCAGCTTGACACACTGAGGCCAGCTGGGTAGCTGTGATAATGACCACAGTCACTGTCCATCTATATAAGACAGCAGAGACTACAGCTAAAACGTTGCAGAGACGACATCAGAGGATGTGTTGGTGGATGCTAAGGGCTTCATTTCAGTGGCAGCACAATAACTAGCACAAACTGTTTGACCCTGAAATTATCTTTGCCTGTCAGTGTGGTATTTGTATCTTGAATGAGCCTACTGGGTAAAGGCCCAGGACTGAAGGCATCTATAGGCATCTATGGCCCCATCTTTCTCCCTAAGCAACATTACATAAACATTGCTACTCCACAAATTTTTTTTTAGATGTTTGTTGCTATTGTTTTAGTTGTTATCCATATCAAAGTTTCACAACATAGCATGTACTACATCATGGAAAGTGTTGAAACATTCATTCATTGTCCGTAACCGCAACCACTTAAGGGCCACAAGGGACTGGAGCCTATCCCAACTGTCATTGGGTGAGAGGCAGGGTACACCCTGGACAGGCTGCCAGACTATTGCAGGGCTGACACATAGAAAAATAGAACATTTCGAGCCATCAATTAACCTGCATATCTTTGGACTGAGAGAGGAATCCAGGAATTTGCAGCGCAGCGGAGCCAGTAGAAGTAAACACATAGACAAGAGAGTAATCTATTTGCTCCGTCTGCCGTGACAGATCAGAGCTGGACCGAACACTGATCTGATGGAAATTAGCCATAGGTGTGCTCATGTGACATCAGCTAATGTTGCAATGTTACTGTTTAATCAAGCTGTCAACACAATGAAATCACACGACACCAAAGCCACAGTCATGGGCTGATTTCACTGGTTGCAGAAACAGAATGAATGAATAAATGTCAAATGATACAAAATAGCTGACCTGTGATTATGTGTAGTTCTATCTTACAAAGTAGCAATCTGGTTCGCCAAAATCTTTCTGTGCTGCCAAAGTCCAATCCAGTTGTGGAGCATTTAGCTTTTTTTTGAAAACCCCCAAAAATGTTTGAAATAACAAGGAAGTCATAATCGGCTGTACCTTATTAAAATGACACTTGTATAACTGTTGTATAAAAACAATATTATACCCAAAGTTGTGCTGAATATCTACACAGCTGTGATTTTTTTTTTGGGGGGGGGGGGTTGCACTTGGTGCGCTCCCTATTGTACAATATTGCTTAGTTGCCTGATTAGCCCACCTGCTCTACTTCAATTTTGTGTCGTGCCGTTTCTTTTTTCATAACTTTGCTCTGCCCTGCAATTGCTAAAAATAATTGAATGGGAAGTAACTATACTATGACTATTTTTTTTTAAGCAGAAACCTTTTTTAATTAACTTAAGTAATTATTTTATGGGAATATCTGTACTTTAAATGAGTATAAAATTTTAGTAATCTACCCCCCTAGTACTAGTGAAGGTTTACCACTGACAGTTAACAGCTAACCTCTGCAAATAAACAGAGCTGAAGAGAAAACTGTATATAATGTGGATGGTGATGTTTGGCTGTTGCCCAGCCTGCCTAATAAGGTCAGTATCAACACCGACAGATGGGTGCATCCCGAGTTGTTGGCATTTTGGATGTGACGCTGAGAACAGAAGTCTCAGAGCTGCGTCTGTCTTTGCAGCTCAGAAACAGACGTGGTCACTTGGCTGCCAAACTAATTATGTCAATAAGAACAAACTAAAGTCTTGCAGAAACAACAGATGCTTAATGAAATAGTGTTAAGCAAAATGAATGAAACACAGCAGTAGAAGCAGCTATTTAATTTTTTTTTTTCTGTTTTGTCGTATAATAATTTTCATCTTCTTTTTGAAAAAATAATTATTTGCATTGTTACTTTTTCTTTTAATATGTGTTACTTTCACTTAAGTAACATTTTCAATGCAGGACTTTTGCTTGAGTATTTTCACAGTCTAATGTATATACTTTTACTCAAGTGAAAGCTCTGAACACTTGTCTGCTGCTGCATTATGACTTTTTTAGGACTTGAAACCTAAGCTTTAGGACCTGGGACTTGATTTCAGACTTGATTTGAGACTTGCAATCAAAGACTTGAGACTTAATGGTGACTTGCAAAACAATGAATTGGTCCCACCTCTGGCACATACTAATTAAGCTTAAATGGAATATGCAGAGTAAATCACAGTATCAATTTTTACTTGTCACGGCTTTGCAATGAATTATGGGTATCATAGTGCATGAAAATCAGGTTGTTCTTAACTGTAAGCTGGAACACCTCATTAACTGAGCAACCACTGGCTGTATTTGAATATAATCACTAAAACCAGAACGACATTGATCTGTTCTAACTGCTCATTAAAATCTGCCTGACCACCATAATTTAACCATCAAGTGTCTGTAAAGTGCTCAGAACTCAACCTGCAGCCAGATTTGAAAGCATTCTCTCAGTAAAACACACACACACACACACACACACACACGGAGCGAGAGAGACACAAACACACGTACATGCACACACATAATCAACAAACTCAACAAACACCCAGAGGCCTGTGTGTTTATATTTAGTGTACATGTTTATTCACCAGCGCGTGCATGTGTGTGTGTGTGCGTGTGTGTGTGTGTGTGTGTGTGTGTGTGTATGTGTGTGTGTGCATGCGCGTGTGTGCTCAGGGGGTTGGTGGCTGTCAGTCAGAGTTGGTGGAGCATGAAGATGGAGGAGGGGCTTTGCCGAAAGCAATGGGGAGATGAAGAGATTCCCTCATCACTTCTTTCCTCTCCTCGTTTCCTTCTCCCCCTCCATCTTTTACTGCATCCTATTCTCCTTTCTTACATCTTTTCCTTCCGTCTTGTCTTTCCTCTCCATTCGTCCTTTTTCTCTTCTCCTTCACATCCCTCTGTAGTTCCTTTCTTTTTCTTTTTTCTACCCTTTTCTTTTCATTTTTCTTTTGACTCACAGCTTCTAATTTTTTGACCGTTTCTATTAATATATGAATTATATGCTTTATTACTTTGTAAACTGTTATCATCATTATTTTTAATTATTTTAACTTTTGCTGCACATGGTATGTTTTATTCAAGATTTTTGTTTTTTATTCATTTTTGTAAATTGCATCTTTTTAGATTTCATTGACCTTTTGGAGGAAATTTTCTTTAATATATACAGTAAAGAATAATTAAAAAAAAGATCTAAAATGAAATAAACAAATAAATAAAATTATGGTAAACCAGTAAATAATTAAAAACACAGCAGAATTAAAGAACAGACTTGTCCAAGAAATAAAGAATTGTATCCTGTACATTACAGCCTTTCCTGTTGCTGAATGGACCAATCAGAGCCTCCGTTTGGACCAGTTTCAATACATTTAGTCCAGTTAACTCTGACCAGTTTACTTTCCTCCATCTGCACTTCTGCTTCTTCCTCTTTCCCCCCGGCTCACTGAATATTAATACACACACTCACACATACAAACCCTGCAGCATACATTCAGGGGTCAACACGCCAACGTCGGCCACAGCCCTGCAGGGGATTATGGGTAGGCTGAGCAGTAACTGTCAGCAATGTGAAGGCCTGGCTATCTAACAATCTCACACTGTAGCTGAATCTCTCTCGAGTTTTATATAAGTGAGATCGTCCTTCAAGCTCTTCCTGTCCCTGGAGCATGTGTGTGTGTGTGTGTGTGTGTGTGCGCGCTCATGCATTTTTGTGTGTATGCGTGTGAGCTGCAGAGTGAACACACGCACACCTAGAAAACCAGTGCTCTCTGCTTACTGACCCTTCAACTCTGTCTACTAAATATTACACTTATATTCTAACTAGCGACAGCAAACATGTTGAAACAAAAGACAAATCACATTTTCAACATAAAATGAAACACGTTTAACGGATGTATCTATGAAATATTCACTGACAAAGTATTTTGATTGTTTCCTTACAACTCTATGTGTCAAATCAAGCATAATGGATCTTATTTCTGGTTAGGTTTAGGCACTCACAGCTCTTCATTTAAGTAAGGAGAAGACAGTAGTCTCTGATCAATATTGAAAGAAAAACTAGAACTACCGCCTCACAGTTTTATACCTTTGTGAAGCAGTCAAATCGCAGTTGCAGTTTACAGTTATGTCTGTCCAGACTTATATCAAGTCTTGACAGTAGAAAAAGTTTCAAAAATGGAGGTTGCTGCAAACGAGTTACAAATTCTAGCATGGCTGCTTCACACACATCTTCCCCCAAGGCAAGATCGATACAATCAGCACAGTTTGCAAGACTAGAGTCACGAATTCAGTATCTTACCAAATGTCTCCCATCGGTTCCTGAGTTTTGGCGCTGAATAATGGCCAAAAAGTGGTTTTACAGAAGTTTATGATGTCACAGAGAAGATTACCTTCTGGACAGACAATGTCATCATGTCATCATTTCATCCTATTGATCATTTGTTTGAAATTTTGTCAAAATTAGCGTATGAATTCTTGGCCAAAAATAATTTTGTGAAGTCACAATAACCTTTGACCACTGAAATTGAATCAGTTCATCAATGTTTCCAAGTGTGTGTGTGTGTGCCAATCTTGAAGAAATTCCATCAAGGTATTCTTGAGATATTGTGGCCACAAGAATGAGACATCCAGTCACAGTGACCTTTGATCACAAAAATTCTAATCAGTTCACCAGTGTGTCCACGTGGATGTTTTTGCCAAATTTGAAGAAATTTCCTCAAGAAGTCTTTGAAACATTGTATTTACAAGGACTGGACAGATGGATGGACAGACATCCCAAAAACATGATGTCTCAGTTGTCGCCTGACCAGAGGCATAAAAATTTAGAATAAAACATGTTCACTTTTTCAACATTTTACAAAAAACGGTCTTTCCTAAAGCACAGCAAATTCAGTAGCTAAAACCTGGCAACAGATGGGACACACAACATCAAGAACTTTCTATGTCTAAGCATCCTACTCCTATGACTTTGGATAACATTGCCAATGAACCTAATTCGGGCAAGGTGACAAAACCATTTAGCAGTGCATAAGTGCAAGTTCCAGAAGACAATTAAAGAAATTCATTTTCAAACAAGAATTGACTTGTCCTTCAGACTAAATGACAAAGCACTTTGTTTGAACATGCTTCTAGAACAACACATACAACCTTTTATGTCTGTGCCTTCAAAACTCTTCCAAAACCCACTAACCGAATCACTGCCACTTGCTACTCAGTAACCATTCATACGCACTCACACTCCGATGGCACAACATCAGGAGGAATTTGAGGTTCAGTTTCTTGCCCAAGGATACTCCAACATGTAGACTGGAGGAGGCGGGGATCCAAGGACGTTCTACCAGCAAGTAAAACCTACATTAACCACTTTTCCAAGCCACAGCTAGTGTGGTAAGACACAACTGCAATAATAGCTCATCCACCCAGCAATAAACACAAGCACATTAGTGGTATAGTGGTATTGATTGTGGTAGAGCTGGCATAGCTGCCCTCACCAACTGTTTGCCTTGCAGGTCATAGTGCGTCATTCATACCTGGGTCCTTAATGTCTCTTCACAGTGAGTCTTTTAGTCTCAAGTGTTTGGTCAGCCCAGTTCTGATGGTTCATGTAACATATTTTCCTGCTCCTGAAAAATAATTCTCTCTTGACACCTTTACTACAGGATCAGACTTCATCCGAATCATCCGCCAAGCTTCCAAGAATTACCAGAGTCACAGAATAACAAGATTAGAAGGTCCAAAGTAATGTGACTGATGAAAAGAATGATGAATTAACTGCACCTGGACACTAATGCCGGCTTTATGTTGTGCTTGAATAGAAATACATTAGGTTTCACATTTACAAGAGGCTTTGAGGAGGAATATCTTTTCCTGGGACTCATAGTAACTTAGGGAAACTTTCCTGACAGGAGTAGCATGATATAGTATTTCTTATCTTTATCTAGATATTGGAAAAGGGATGGCCCTCTAATATCCAGGCCAATATGATATATAAAGATGTATTAGAGAGCAGCCAGACATGCTCAACCAATCAGGATGACGCAGCAGAGTGTGGAGCCTCAACGTGGTTATAAATGATGACAAAGTGAAGAAGAGGGAACAGTAAATTCACTGTTCAGTGCCGGAAGAGCTCGGCAGCCCTGAAGGAGACATTCAGTATGCTGTGGGCCATATATCTGCTCTTATAAATCTGTTTAAACTGCTCGACATATCAGCACCATATCTGCACGATTCTCATTCATACCGTAGGCCACACAGTGAAGAAAAGACAAGATAAGTATAGATTTAATAAGACTTTACATGGTCTCCCAGTGCTAACATGCTAGCTGTGACTGAGCCATGTCCATGTGAACAAGGACAAACAGGATGTGAAATTACTGGATTTAATTGTAAGCAGTGAATCTGCAGGATGTTAAATGCCTGCGGACGCTTCAGTGATTAAAATGTACTAACTATGTCTCAGTGTAACTACTGGTGATAACACTCCTGATGATGATAATGATGTAGGAAATATGACCTCTAGAACAAGGACTCTGTGTTCTGTTAAAATGAAAATAATGAGAGTAAATGACAGTGAATTAGTGAGGGAGTCTGCTGAGAGCAGGAGGAGAGAAAAAAATACAGCAACGAGAACAGCAGTTCTCGGTCAGCCAATTAGAATTAGAGGAAAGAGATGGTCCAAGTGTGACTGACATGTAGCATTCAGATTTCACTAAAAAGCTGAGGTCATGGATTATGATTACGGAATAGCACCAAAGTTCATGCACATCATCAAAGCATTTTAAATGCAGTGTCATAATAAGGTAGAATCCCATCTGATGCCCCGTTTCCAGCAACATTAAACAGGTTCTGTCCTGGTTCCAGCACCTAATTTTGAACCATTCAGAGCATTTCCAGCAAAAAATTAATTGGTTTGGATACCAGCAAGAACCCCAAAACTGCAGGTTACCCTCGACCTGAAGCACAAACTGTGACAACATCAGTGGGCATGACATATACTACAGGTTGGTAGGTAGGGTTGGAGAGAACTACAAGAGACAAGTTAGGCGGGAACACAGCTAAAAAAAATTTCTGAATGTTTTAGTAGTAAGTTTTCAGTGGCCTTTATGTGCCCAGAAAATTCTTCTCAAAGTTCGGGCAACACTCTTGATAGACATTAAAAAAAGTTATATAATAATATATTTATAGATTATATTTTATAATACTTCCTACTACTACTAATAATAATAATAATAATAATAATAACAATAATAATATATTATTATTATTATTATTAGTAGTAGTAGTAGTAGTAGTAGTAGTAGTAGTGTTGTTGTTATTATTCTATATATATCACATTACCCTACATTTTCATGTAAAAATGGTTTGTAATCCCAGCACATTTTCAGTGGCAAGTAATCTTTTAGTTCCTAGCACATTCTTCATACAGTTATGGTAACATTGTCTCAAAATATTAAAAAAATGTTAAAAATGTTTCGGTTTTGTTTTGTTTAGTTTTTTGTTTGTGGTGACCATATCACATCACATTGCATTTTCATTAAGAATGTAATCTCAGTTATCAGTAACATGTTGCTTTGAAAATGTTCTTCCTTAGTTCTCATGTAACATTGTGGGAACATTTAATAAAAGCAGACTGTCTCATTCTCACCTCTGAACATCACCAAAACATCCTCAAAATGTTGCAGTTATAACATTAGGTCTTAGTCAGCATTTAACCTTAAAGTAACATTATTTGAAATGAATTAACATCCTTAAAACTTTCTTTGAACATTAGATTAAAATGTTTTCTTTAAAACATAATTGCAGATGTCTCTTTCATGATGTAAATCTACAGGGAAAAGTCATTTTTGAGGCCCAACTGCATCACATTATGGACCCAGAAGTCATAGTTACAGGGTTTGGCCACTATGTCAGATTGACTTAAAAGTCTGGCACACCTCCTGGGGTCCTAGTCTAGAATCAGTGTGTTAGCACTGGTTGTTAACCATCAAACCTCAATTACACGTTGCGTTTTTACCACTGTTAGAAAAAAATCTATATGTCATAGACCTAAATATTACAAGTTTCTGGTGTTCACCAGGTAAAAGAAAAAAAAGGAATATTCTTGAGCATGCCACTTTAGGGCCCCCCTACTGAGGAAGCTGGATGATATTTTAAACCTTACATGGCATCCAGCTGAGAACTCCTGACAGGATTATTTTTGCCGCTCAATTTAACAGATACAATTTGTTTACTTTACTGTTTTAGGACTAAATGTGCATCACTCAGAGGTTTGCACCAGTCAGGACTGATTTCCTGCTCTGAGATGTCTCAGTAATACAGGCCCAGCTATTTCTGTTTGTGTGTATTTAGACACGAGTGTGTGTGATGGATTACATTAACTACAGCCTTCATTTGACATAAAAGTCAGTGTGTCATCACATTTGTTCCGTGTGCGTGTGGGTTCATGCCATCTTACACAGTGAATAATGATGTGTGTGTGTGTGTGTGTGTGTGTCTGAGCTGTATGTAGGTCAGTTGCTGCCAGGAAAGCTGCGTTTTCTGTTCCTGCGAAGCAAAGCCGTCTGGTTGCTGCATGTTCAGGTCGCACTCGTTTGTCGGCCCACCAAGAAACAGGCTCATTAGGCTAATTAGTCAGATTAATACAGAGGTGACCTGCACAGCGGAGGGCCCCGGGGCCAAACAGATGGGACGGTAACTCCACCAACCTGTCAGTGCTGAGCTTGCAGACACTGAGTCAACAGTTCAAGTCTGATACAGAGGTATCAGTCTCAACATGTCGACTCTGAGCTGAGATAAACAGTGAACTCAGGTGATATAGCATGACAGGTCACCATGACAACACAACAGTGATGAGACTGAGAGTTAAACACTACTGATAATAGGGCAAAATAACCACCTTCCATGCAGGAAATGGCACAATCTCAGACTGAATGATGCAGGGAGACTGTAACACCTTGTAAATTCCTCGTTGCCTGCATTATCACTCTCCAAGAGGCAAGTGCTGCAGGCTGTTCCAATGCACTGTTTGTATGTAAACCTATGAAAAGTGATGCAACAGAATTCATATATATATGTAATTATGAGACAGAAATTTATACACAACAAATGTAATCGGGATGGCTGAAATCATGTAAGCAATGCACTGGCGGGAGTAAAGAAGGATGTAGTATAAAGAGTGGATGTCTACATAAGTAGGTAAGGCTGGTGGATCGTGCAAACAAACAAAGGACTGTCCCCTAGAAGACCACTGTTTGTGTCCCCTGTGAAACCAAGTGAGCTTTGAGTGATTATAATGTTTGTACACACCATGTTTCTTTTCCCGAACATAACCTAAAACTTTACTTTTCAAAACCTTACCTATGTAACCTCATCTTAAATACACAACATGACAGCCTTGGTAACTTTAGGTTAAGTATGTAACATGAGAAGTTATGCACTTTTATGTTAATTGCATAATGTGACACACCTACATTTATTTATGGTAATTATGGGACGTGGCAACCTACGTAACTTTGTGTTAAGCACGTAACTAACAACTTATGTTACTTTGTGTTAGGTATGTAACGTGACAACCTGCGCAAGTTTATGTTAATTGCGTGAAGTGACAACCTACTTTGATTAAGGTTAAGTGCGTAATGTGACAACCTTTGCAATTTTTACGACAGCCACGTTAACATTAAGTACATAATATGTCAACCTACATTAATATAGATTAAGTATGGAACGTGACAAACAATGTAACTGTGTTCAGGACATAACACGACAACCTATGTTAGTTTACACAAAGCAAGTGACATGACAACATACATAAATTTATGGTAAGTCTGGAATGTGACAACTTTATGTTGAGGGACAAGGTAGATTCATTGGTCATTTTCTAAACTATGTTTAAAAACTAAATTAAGTGCATAATGTGACAACCTACTTAGGTTTACATTAAGTACGTGACATGATAACCTACATAAATGCAACGTGACAGCCTACATAACTTTGTGTTATGTATGTAACCTGACAACCCACGTATTGCAAACTTGTTTTTTGTTTAATTTTTTTTTTTTAAAAGCCAGAGGTGACCACATTGGGGCAAGAGGCTGGCGTTGTTTTAGAGAAAGAGGTGGATCTGACTGAGAAACCGAGGCCCTTAATTATGCATAACTTGCCTTAATAAAAGGTAAACCGATGAGTTTTAAAATTAACCATTACAGTTTAATTGAGTTACTGAAACCAAAATCCTTTTCATACCAGGTTGTAAACATGTTTCTTACTGCTGTAAAGCTGGGCATTTTAACATGGGGATCTATGGGGATTTTTGCACTTTTGGAGCTAGCCTCAAGTGGCCTTAAGAGTAACTACAGTTTTTGGCACTTCTGCATTGGCTTCATTTTTCAGCCCCAGAGGTTGCTGCTTGGTTTTAACTGTGCATGACACTGAGGTCTTAAATGTGCCCCGTGCATTGCTATGAGACGCAAGGGCAAACAAAGCCTCAGTATATGAGAACAGGTTGGAGTACCTGAAAAAGAAGGGCTTCAGTCTGCTTCCAGTCAGACTCATTTATGGTGTAAGACCTAAACTGAGCAAGATATAATCACAACAGATGTGTCATTTTAACAGGAAATCAAAATCTTAACTGCCATAACATCCATCTGCGGATTGTCAACTGTCAAAACAGGCATTTTATAAGCCATAAGCATATGCAGCGAAACATTTATGCAAGATCATTGCTGCATGTCGCTCCCTCATTTATGGTCATTGCTCCAACATCACTGTCTAATAAATTCATAACATGAATTAATTTATTTCAAAAAGTGATTTTAATTGAAAGATGGTGCTCCTGGTGAAATATAAAAACACTGACAGCTATAATCAGAAAGGGTATGAAACACTGATATACTTTTCCACTTACAGTTCTATAACTGTCAACCCCAGGATACTGGAAACTGGGTCACACTGGAAGGTGAATGGTGAACTGTAAACATGTTCCCAGTACATATGCATTTAGAACACTGGCATCAGAGATTTACTGGCTCAGAAAAACACATCAAACTACCGCAAAACAGCCACAGTACAGGTACTCCCATCTCCAAGGCCAAGGAACACACACACACACACACACACACAAACACACACTGACTTCTAACAATAGATGTTAGAACAACATGGCAAGGACACGGAGATTCGGAGGAGGAGACAAACATGTAAACAGCTCTGTGATGTTGATGTTTGTTCCCTGTTACTACAATCTCTGTTTCAGGCTTGCTACACCACTGCACTGAATTGTTGGTAATTACCATTCTCATATCAAAGTAATTTCTTGCTGAAAACAAACCTCAAGGTCATTTTTGTGGATATTATCCTGTTATTTCATGGCCCTGTCTTCACGTTATTTACCTGTGTACAAATTATTACCTACAAAATTCAATATCATAGTCACTTGTATATAAAAGTATACATTAAATTACTGCTTTTACCCTGAAATATATGGAGATTGTTTTTTTTTTCTTCCCACAGCTGTGAGGCCTGTCAGACTGCATGAATCAAATTCCACCATTCAGAGGGTAGGGTAAACTCTAAGCAACCTGAGAGGCAAACCACAGGGCAAAAAAAGGTAAAAAAAAAAAAAAAAAAAAAGTGACGCATCTCTAGTAGCTAGTGCCTAGTTAATACACTTTCTATGAAGCCCATGTCTATTATGCATTATAACACATTATGAACATACTTCTAATGCATTGTAATGCCTTTATAGTGCTGTATAATCATGGTTATAAGCACTCATTGTAATCTATAATACTAATCACAACTCATTATGATGCCAGTGTCTATAATGAATTATGAACATACTTATAATGTGTTAGAATGTGCATATAGGTTTAAGTATTCATAAATATTCAGAATACTTTGTAACATTCCTCATAGAGGGAATCGCACAACAATGCTGTTCAGAGTGATTGAATGGGAGTGCTGGTGAGGAAGAAACCACAAATATGGCATTCTTGGCCATCTGATTCATGACATAAGAAAGTACAACATACATGAATGTCATTGATATATAGTTATGGACATATTTATAAATGAAAAAGCATATGCACACGGTAACACATTATAAGTATGTTCAGAATTCATTATAGATATTGGCATCATAAGGAGTTATGATTATTTTTATAAAGCATTATAGATACGCATGAGTACTTATAACTGTGTTTATACAGCACTATAGAGGCATTGTAATGGATTATAGATATGTTTGTAATGCATTATAATGCCTTATAGACATGGGCTTTATAGAAAGTGTTACTGTTAAGGTTAAAACGATGCTTTATGCATCACCAGACTTCCAGCACCACATTTTTGTCAATTTCTGGTCTGACTGGGCACTTAAAAATTGTCCCAGTGCGTCTGGTATCCATCTGCACCCAACTCCAAACATTTCCCGTGTGTGATGCAACTACAGTATTGCAGTGAAAGAGCAAAATAAAACCAACAGCAGTTCTCAAAAAGAACCTTGTTGAGTCTGACTCCACAGCTTGAGCTTGTCTCAGAATAATAACGGCAATAAAAATCACTGTCACATCCCTGATCAGACACAAGCCGCTTTAAAAAACTGCTGTAAACTTCTTCCTCCTGGTCCACTTGTCAGCTTTGATTTTCTTAAATATATCTTTAAAATCCCTCGCGGGCTTCCACAGTCTCAGCAGCAAAGGCGTTCTTCTTCTCCTCTCAGGTTTCACTTTTTTGTAGTTTTTGATAAACTACAGATGAAAGCTCACAGCAGCAGGAGGTTAATCAGCTCTCAGTTTGACTCGACCTGTCTTTGCGTCCAATAACACGTCAGGACGGAGCTGTCCAGTTGTTAATGATCTGATTGACTGAGGGGGAGTGCGCTTGGCTGCTTTCAGCATTAATATCCACTGTTTGACGTGCAGTCGGCCTTCAGACTGACACGCTGATGCCTTCCGACAGCGGTCGTCATTAGCGATTTGTCTTTCTGACGGTCGCCATTGTTCCTGCCTGCGACACAGCTCTGGTATTTTTTGTTATTTTACCTGGGATATTTTTCTAAAATCTGATCTGGTTGATGAATTTTTTTTTTAGTCCTGACCAAAGTCATCAACACTGCCAAACCTTGAGCCATGCTGCTAACTAGGACTATCCCGAATACCATTACCTGGGCTCTGCAGCTTCAACATTAATCAACAGCAAGCAATCGGAGCTTCAGTCGGTGGGAGCAGACTGTGCCAACACCTCGTGCCCCATGTCTCTGTGGACAGAATCCCATCAGTTGTTGACAAAAGGCATTTTATTTTGAAATATTTGCAGGGCCGTGTCGTTTACAATCCAGGAGCTTCCACGACACAATTTGTGCTTATAAATGTGGAAATACAGAACTAATAGTAGCAAGCAGCCCTGCAGAAGTGTCACAGCCAAGATGCTGCCTGTGTGAACACCACGAGTGTGCAACATGCCGCAGGTCGGTGAACTGCTTCTGTGTACTTTGTGACTCAGGCCTTAAGGGTTCATTGTCAGGTGGGGAGAGACCACGTGGTTCAGAGATGAGGGAGGATGAGGAGATGGGATCCCGATCCCAACAGTTTCAGTGCATCAGGTGTGAAAGAGACACTGTGCGCCACAGAGCTTCAGGTGAGAGAGCACCTGGTATGCCTCCAACTGCTTGTCAGCAGTTGTGACACTTTATAGTTTGTAAAGTAAAAAAAAACTCCTGCTCTGTGCTGCAGGACAGTGCTCCACTTGAGGTGAGCTGCGGGGGGGTTCATGTGTTTGTGCTCCGGTGTTGCTCACACTAACACAGAAATGGTTCGACTCGGTCAATACACCCCTTTTATAATTGTTGGGTGAAATGATCATTCCTGTCACCGTATGTGTGGCAGGCGCAGCAGCAGGATCACAAACACTGAAATAGCATTCGTCCTCTGCACACAAAAAAAGAATATCCGAATGCCTAAATTGAAAGCAGTGTAGTACAAATACACTTGAAATCATATCTCCCATAATCCTTTCAATACAGAAAGTCATGCATTTCTTCACCTCTCCATTCACCCTCCATTCACTGCAGTAAAATCAACAACAGATGAAGAAAGACAGACAATAAACACTGGAGATGTTTCTCTGTAGTGAACTGAAACATTTCAAGCATCAGTGGTTTAACTTTTGGAATGAACGCTTTTGTTCCCGGACTCGAGGATGCGCAGTGCCGAGTGTGAAGTTGTTTAGATGAAAGGTTCTTGAGAAAGCTGCAGGCTAACTGTAGTATCTTGTAGTAAATAGCTGCCTGCATGCACACGGTGAAAGATGAGAGGGAGTAGAGACACTGTGCTGCTGCCAGAGGAGCCACTGACCGAGTTTACTCTGAACAGCAGGTCACTACAAGGATCTGAAAAGTGGCAAAGTCTAGCAAGAAAGTCGCCATGTTGGCAGCACTGTAGTATGTGTGTGTGTGTGTGTGTGTGTGTGTGTGTGTGTGTGTGTGTGCGCGCGTCAGGTGCCCGTGTAAGTGAGGGGGTGGATAGCTCTATTTGCCATATAAGATTCAGTGGTTGTATGACCTTGTTCATATGTATATTCAGTGATGGAAGAAGTATTCCTGCATTCCAAATCTTATTGAAATTAAAGAATTAATTATCGACAAATAAACTTCAAGTGGTTAAAGTAAAAATAGTCACTGTGCAGTAAAATGTGGCTGTTTTTTAATGCAATCTGATGTTTCTGGAATAACAGTACTGCTCCATTAATGTGTTACATTTTACTGCTGTAGATGTTTAACCCTTTATCACCTGGATCGACATCAGTTCTGTTGTGCTACATTCAGATGTATTTTGCAAGCATTTAAACCTGAGACTGGATGGATAACTTTTAAAAAGAAAGCAATGAGTAACTTGGCTAGAAATGTGCAAATTATAAAAGCTTATTACTATTTCAAAAATAAATTAGGGATTAATTAAAAAATGTCCAGAGAATTTTACAGAAAAAAAAACACATTTTTACCTCTTTCTTAGCATCATATTCTCTTTTTTTCATATTTTAGATAATTTTCTTGTATCTTTTTTTCTTACTAATTTCCCCCCTTTCCCTGACATATTTAATTGCATATCTAATTATATCCAGATAATGTTACATAATTATTATTTTTGACCGCATTCTTTCTCTTCTTTTTTTCATGTTTTTTTTTTTTTTTAATCATCATATGTTTGTAGCATGGCTGTCCTGTGAGAACCACATATGACTCTAAGGGCAAATTAAAGAGTTTTAACACAAACTTTAACACAAAAAGGAACCCTTCATCTCTCTGTCAGACAAATGTGGTAAGTACATTTTTTGCCTCTGGGTTGTAGTGGAGTAGAAGTATGAAGTGGTATAAAATGGAAGGAGAGTACAGTGCTTGAGGCAACTGTCTGGGTGGGCCGGAGGGGTCATCCCAGCACGTTTTAAATGGGCCCTGAAGTAGTAATAACAGCACGTTATCTACACTGTGATTGCAGCAGAAACTGTGAACTTTTAGCATGTGCTTACAGTGAAGAGCCACGGCTTCAACCATAAGATCTTTGGATAATTTCTGTTTTAAGGAGCAGAGAAAAAGATGTGGAGTGACAGGGGATTCAGAGCGGTGTGATGTGAAATCAGGACAGAATTTCCTACTTCAGGGAGAAACAAACCATCAGACACACAGCCAGGCTTCCTGTTGCTCTTCAGTCATGTTCAGTAAATACACAGATGCCTGTCTGTCCATCACTGTCAGCTTGTATCCAACTCATGCAGACATTATACCCCAAAAAAACTATACAGTAACTTTATAATGCATCTTTCTCCAATATTTTCTTCTCCTCAGTCACTTAAGTGTTTTCACTGCCAGTTTCGTGTTTTCAGACTGCTCTGTAGTCTCAGGCCAGTCTTAACCCTTTGAAACAGAAGAATATTGGCTAGATTTCTTTATAAGACACCAAAATGTAAAAACAGAAAACGAAAGAAAAAGGTGCAAAACAATTATAATAATTACATTTTAAATATTTAATTATGATAATTGTAAATACAGTTTTCCCTTTCCCTTCTTTTTTTTTCCCCTAGCGTTTTGAAAAATAATTTTCTAACTACTGATTTCATGCAATTTATAGAACAGTTCTCACCAAGGTACTCATTGCCCTTTTTTCACATGCTTTTGAAAGAAATCAAAACTATTTGTTTAGTGTTCAAAGGTTTAAATACTTGTGAAAGGCGTCTGAAAGCAGCAAAAGAGAAGTCATGTCACTCACTTTCAAAGGATTAATATAGCTTAAACTAATGTCGGTTTCTCTAAGACTCATCCATCCACCAGGCTAACTCACATGTTTCCAGGGCAACAGTAAACAACACCTGCTGACCTGCAGCGCCAACCAAGAAGAGAATAACAGGCTCCAACGTTGTGGAGAAGCAGTTTGCTACCAGTCTGAGATGTTCTGCCGCTGGAGTGTTCTGTGTTGTTACAGTGTTCTCTCAGTGTCCCCAGTGAAATAACAATGTGTCCGCCGAAATCTTCCACAAGGCAGAGATTTCCTGATGGAGTGAAGAGAGCTGAGAGTCCAACACAATATTTTTAGTTTGGAAAAAGTTTAACTTTACCAAGAATTTATGTCCCAATGTCACATTTTTTTCATTTTACACTCTCCAGACGCTAAATTTCAGATGCAGTTTTGTCTGCCACAGTGACCTCCCTGTTTTGCCCCTGAAAAAGATATCCAAACGTACAATTTTCAGTGCTGCTTATCTTCCATTTCACCTGTGCAAAGCTTCAGCTCAGTCCTATAGTAAATTAGGACAATGAAGAGAATCTCAGTGGTCCGCGCCAAAATGAGGAGGAAAATTCTAAGTAAATACCAGCCCTGAACCCACACTGGATCTGTGTTCGAGCCTCCATAATCCAATAAAAAAATGCATTCATTAAGAGACAGAAGGTGCAGCAATATGCTGGTCTAAATGTTAAAATCCTGTAAATAGCAATACTACAAGATAAAAATACCCCATCACAATTGGATTTCATGCGTTCTAAATTTTGGGAAAGACTTATATTGGCTTTTATTCTGCAAGTGAGTCAAGAAGATCACTATCACTATAATGTCTGTGTCTGAACCCTTTGAAACCTAGAAAAACAATTCAGACACCTTTCACATGGGCTTAAACCTTTGAAACCTAAGCAAATGGGTTTGATTTCTTTTAAAAGATGGCTAAAAAGGCAATGAGTGACTTTGCAAGAGATGTCACGCAAATTGCAAATAATTAGGTAAAGAAAAGGATCTAATACACACACACAAGATAAAAAAAGGTGAAAAGTTTGCAGCTATTACCACACGTAGACTCTAATTCTGTGTGAAACACTGAACTGAAATGAATACAGAGCGTACTCTGGTCAGAGATGAAGCAGCGGAGAGCTCAGTGAAGTGAAACTTAAGTGTTCATTCTGCTGGGTCTAAAACTTTGCATTCACTAACAGCAGGTCCTCCTCTCATCATCAGTGTGATCAGCCAGCCTGTTCTCACTCGAAACACTTCAAATAGTACCACTTGGTCAGTGCTTTCGGCATACAAGCGTGACGCCAAAAGCCACCTTCTGCATCCAACCAGAACGCAGCTGGAAGGTGTCAGATGCGAATGCGCTTGGATAGAACCGGTGGTGTTGTTCTGATACGCCAGATGGCACCAGGCGTGCGCACATACAACGAACACAGGAAGCGTCACTTGAAAATACAGCCGGACGGGCCCGGCCAAACCATCCATGACTTTTTTGCCTAATGCCAACCATCATGATAATCTGCAATGTTGTGTAAACAGTGCGGCACAACGTGTTGCATCATCTCTGACCAGATCAACGCCACCTGTGCTGCGTTCACAAACCCACAAAAACCTCAAAATTTAGAGAGGGGACACAGAATGATGCAAAAAGACTCCTTAACACAGATTGGTTGTTTTTGTTAAAATGCATGACCTAAAATCTCCTCGGCGGTGTTTAAATGCAGCTGATCGTGTTAATGAAGTGCGTCTCCGCTCTGCTGTCGAACGATCAATTTGCTACAATAAACAATTAATAAATCACATTATCGTTGAGTTTCTTTACTGATCTGTTTTATTTTTCACTTTGGATCCTTTCAGCACAAAATACACACTGAGGCTGATCCATGGTCAGTGTGGCACCCATTAATTTCACACAGGCTGGTTCTGAGCGAGAGAGCGAGAGAGAGAGAACAAAGCAGAGAGTGAAGGGAAAAACAGTGAAAAGGGAAAAAACAGAGAGAGGCTCTCAGCTCATCCTCTGATTCTCTCTGTTTCACTCTCGACCCAGCCACCCACCCCTCCCTCTCCCTCTCTCTCTCTCTTTTTACACCATCCATGTCTCCCATCCCTGCTCTCTCTCTCTCTCTTGCTGGTGCAGTCTTAGTGATGTATGGCTGCCATCACTGAAAATAATGACTCGTCTGCCTGTAATCTTTTATTTCACTGCAAGGCCGAGGGAAAGAAGAGAAGGAGGAGAAGAGGAGAAGAACCGCAGGAAAGTGAGTAAGTAGAAGAGGAGGAAGATACTGTCTTCTACTGTCTTGGGGTGATGAGGAGGAGGAAGAGGGTAGAGGAGGGAAAGCAGAGATGAAGGGGGCAAGAAGGGAGGGAGGAAGATGGGGAGCATTTGATAATAAGAAGGAAGAGATGGAGGAGAGAGGAGGAAGAGGAGTGCACTGTATGTGGATGATGAGGTGGAAGATAACTTGTCATCTATCTGGAGGAGAAGCAGGGGGAGGAAGATAAGGAGAGGAGTAGAGGAAGAAGTAGTGGAGAGGATGGACACTGAGTATCAGCTCAGTGTGTCTGTGAGTTACATGTTAGATTAATAAAAATATACAGGTCTTTAAATACTGAAGCTGATTTGAGAGCAGATTTAACATTAAAATAATACTGAGTAAACCTGCGTCAGGTTGGCTCAATATAAAGATGGCTGAGTCTAATACCGTTTTGCCTTGACAAAATTAACAAAAATTAAGAAAAAATGCCAAGGCAAAAGTCCAGAATGACAGCCAGAAATAATACAACACGTGTGTTTATGCTTTGATTGCTGTGAGATCAAAAATTGCAGTTGGAATGGGTTTCAATGGCACATTTTTGCAACAGTATGAATGTAACAATTTTGTTTCCACAGTATATTGTTGACAAACTGTAGGAGCTGAGCTGGAAATACCAAAATTAAACACAAAATACACAATCTTTTCAAAACTCATGCCATATGCATGAACACAGCCAAAATTATTGAAGAATGAAAAGCATGTAAAATGCACCAAACTCCCTAAAGGTTAAGTTCAGTTAACTCATGAACAGTGGGAGCAGCATAGGACATAAATAAAGGTCAAATTTTATATCCTTTTCCCACTACCACTTTTGCACTCACAGAGTCAAACAATGTTTTGTATTTCTCTTATCAATTAAAGGGATAGTTTTTTGAAGTGGGGCATACAAGATACTTATGTATAGTCAGTCTATTACTCTATTAGAGTAGCTGGCATTAGCACACTGCTGGTTTTTAGAAACAGACCAGGTGCGCATCCCACAGGGGTTAATACAAAAGACATATTTTAGCCACTTTCAAAAAAAGGCCTCTTCAAAAAGTCAGTATCATCAAAACCAATATTTGTCAATGAAATCCTGCACTCTGTTACAGTGAGAAATAAGGGGGGGGAAGTCAAATTCAGCACCATGGACAGCTCCTGCCACCAAGGCCATTGCCAAAACAGCTTATTGACAATGGCTGTGTCTCTTTACTTTGTTTTTGCTTGGTAATATTTTATATTTCACATCATCTACCTTACTTACAAAGGCATGCAATAGACTAAACCAATTACAACATAACACGAGTTATTTGTTATATTTCGTTTACATGTGAGACATGTCATATGTTGTACAGACTAGAAAACTTCCTGAGACAGTTTGCTTTTCGTCTGTAATATATGATACACATAGTGTCATACTAATGTAGTTCTCTCATAAATCAATGACTAACTAAAAAAAGGTATGCTTATCTGAAGTGTTTTTATGTATTTTATGGTATTTGTCTATTTTTTTTTCTTTTAGTAGTGTGGGCAAAGCACTGTTAAGTATATTCGTTAAGTGCTTTTAAAAAAGTCTGCATTATTACTTATTAGAAGCGATTGTGAATTTGACCTTTGAGCTGTGTTTGATTAGTGAGACACTGAGCTATCGGTCACTGTCACCTCCCTGTCTTCCTCTTCCAAACTGAACTGGGCACGGTTTAGAGTTGCGACTTGTTGGACTCGTTAACATCATCTCCTTCGTTAAGGATCCCTCCGCTCGTTAAGTCTCTCCTTGCTAACGAGCCGTCTCCTGACCTTGGAGTTTTGGTTTTTGGCACGCCGGCCTAATGAGTGCGCTCAGAGCGTCCTGTCAGCATATGGAGGGGCTGGCCGGCGTTCTGGACGAAGACTGAGACTCCACAGGAAGAGCTGGACCAGCTCCAGAAGAAGACTTCCCGCCAAAATAAAGAGTATGAAGTTTGTTGGAATGGTTTTTCTTATTCTATTGTTGTTACGTTTGGGTTTTTTTTTCTAACTTTATTTCTATCCCATCATGTTTTTTTTTCTTTTTCTTCATTTTGTTTTCATGCAAAATAATATTTTATTTATTGTCATTTTGTTGTTATGCTATCTCTTATTTTGTCATTTTATAGCAAAGTGAATTTTAATGGTTTTTTTTGTTTTTGTTGTTTAATCTCAGCATCAGTAATCATATATTGTGGCATAAAATCACCTAATTTCATTATTATTTATTAATTATCGAGTATTATCTTTTTATTTATTCATTTAAATTTTTGTTTTGTTTTTTCATAGAAATTGAATTTCTGACTCTCTAAATAAACACATCAACATCACACTGTGAAGAGCCTCTGAGCTCCTATCAACAACACAGCCACAACAATAGAGTTGAAATCTGCCACAAGACAAACTGTCAGTTCCTCCATCAGAGCTGACAGGCCGAGTGGAGTTTGTTCGTACACCGTCTGGTGAGCGGGCACTCACACACACTCGAGGCTGTGTGTGTTGGCACAAGCTGTGATGTTGTGGGTGATTTGGTCAGATCTGGCAGAAGTCGTGCCAACAAGGCTCGCAGCCTGCAGAGAGCGGACAGGAACTAATGACCTTCACACACACATTACACGCCGACCATATGTTTCTCTGTTAGTGTGTGTGTGTGTGTGTGTGTGTGTGAGAGAGAGAGAGAGAGAGAGAGACAGCGATTAGAGTGTGTGTCTATTTTTTTGTGTGTGTGTCTGTTGTGTTTTTTTTTCTTTATCTATTGTGATAATAATGGTACTAAAGATCAACATTAAAATCTGGGTGAAGCAAAACCAAATCTGTGTAATGAGTCTGCCACACCATGGAGAGAGAAAAAACAAATTTGAATCATCAATCAAATTATACAATGCATATGTACCTATTTATTATAATAAATAGATGTAAAATATATGTTATATATGTTAAATATATGTAAAAATAATGCAACTCTGTGATCACTTTAGAAGCCATCATTGGTTTGTTGGATTGTGCTACAGATTTTAAATTACACAAATATAGGCTGAGCGAAGAAAATAAATGTACACCTGTGCAGTTAAGATAGATCCAACAATGCCGCTGACTGTAACGGCCCCCCTCTCAAATGCAAGATGGTGGCATCTTAAGATTTCAGCGGCGCTAATCAGCATTCTAACAGTCACTGCTATTAGATCAGATCTGAGTTATTGGTGGTCTCTGCAGTCCTCTTTGCAACAGTAGTTCCATTTCCAGATTAGGAGACTAACTAAACTGATGACATTCATCTGACTGTTAACAGCTCCAAAAATTTGCATTTTTATGTAACAACTCTTTGAGACTATTAAAAAGAATAAATCAATGACAGGCATTAAAAGACTTCCCCCGAGCTGCACTTTGTTTCAACTGACAAGTCAACTTATTAAAAAACTTTGAAACAGAAACGGCTGTTTGTGTGTGTGCGTGCATATCTCTGTGTGTGTGTGTCTGCGTATGTGTGTGTGTGTGTGTGTGTGTGTGTGCGTGCGTGTGTATGTATGTGTATTTTTGTGCATCTCTCCCTCTCTCCCTCTGATCAATACATCTTGTCAGCCAGTGGTTGATAGATTATTGATTGTAATCAACCTGTCCTCTGTGTGTGCAGACAGCCTCTAATTCCTCTGTCAATCTGCCCGGCCGCTCATCACACACACAAACATACACACATACTTTCTCTCTTACACACACACACACACACACACACACACATAGTACTTCTCCCCAAAGATGTACTATGTTTATTGTATATGGTATATACAAGCCTGTATAGCTATACATAGTATATAGTGGTATTTTCAGTGTTGAATACAATCAGCTGTGGTGGATCCACAAATGCTGTGAAGTCCTCCTAAAGATTCCCATCTTCCTGAAAAAGGCTTACAGTCTGTCTGAAACATCTCCTAGTGTCACACATTTTCCTAGAGCATCTTCAGATCATCCTAAAACCTAAAATATGTGTTAAACTTCACAAAATATCCAGTTTTGTTGTGTCTTTCTCCTTGAAAAAATATAATTTGAAACTTTCTGAAGTTTCCCTGAAGCACCTCATGATCTGCCAAAAATCTCCCCAAAACATTTCCTTTAATCTTCCTCAAAATTCCTAAAAATATACTTTAAATCTCTTTTGAACATCCTTTCAATTCCTGAATATTTCCCTGAAAACTTCCTTAAATAAATACATTTTTCCATGAAAATCCCTGATAATGTTAAAATTTCTCTTACAAATCCTCAAATTAAAAAAAATGACATTCCTAACATATTCACTAAAACTAAAACTACTAAAATGTCACTCTTATTTCTCTTAAGCATCAATCAAATTTCCCAAAATTTCTTAAAAATACCATAGCATCTCCCACATCTCCCTTAACTCTCTGAAACCTCATGAAATCTCCCTTAAACATCAACATATTTCCTGAAACAGCTTCAAATCTTCCTTAAACAATCAAAATCTCCCTGAAACAACCCTAAAATATCCCTGATGTAATCTGAAATATTATGTCTCTGCTTGAAATCTCCCTCAAACATTCAAAATCCATCTGAAACAGTCCAAAAATCTCCCTTAAACATTCAATATCTCCCTAAAAAAATCTTGAAATCCCCCTGACCCCACTAGAAATCTCCCTAAAAAATTCAAAATCTCTGTGACACAGCCCAAAAATCTCCCTTAAATTTCCAACATTTCCCTGAAATCTCCCTTTCACAGCCTGAAATCTCTCTTTAATCCTTGAAATGTCCCTGAAACAGCCCGAAATCTCCCTTAAATATTTAATTTCTCCCTGAAATCTCCCTGACACAGTCCAGAATCTCCCTTAAACATTCAAAATCTCCCTCAAGAAACCATGAAATCTCCCTGACACAGCGCAAAATCTCACCTAGACCTCCAAAATCTTCTTGAAACACCCTGAAATCTGCCTGACAGATCTTCAAAGGCATTTCAGGGATATTTGAACCTAAGATATCCTCAAATCTCCCTTTGATCAGCCCCCTCTACTGTGACGAGTTAGTCAAACTATCAGCCAATATTGGCAAACTCTGCTGAAAAAGACACAAACACCATCAGCTTCTGTCAGAGCTGAACCTCCAATATGGCCGCCAGAGGAGGAGAGGGGGTGTGGGTGGGATTGCTGGTGGGGGTTCCTTCACCTCCGAGCCCTTTAATAGACAGGCTGGTTTAATTCTCAGTCTCTCTAGAATCCATTAAAGTCAATCTGTGATATCCATTACCATCTCATCAACACCCTGCATTTACATAAACACGCATAATTAAGCAGAGCGGCGGAGAGGAATCAGAAGCTCTGATTACAGACGCTCTGTTTGTGTATTTATTTATTTATATACAACTTTATCCAATCAGAGCACACTTTACACTCAGAGGTTTGAGCCGCCAAGAGACATCTCGCACAACCCCACACACACACACACACACACACATACACACACACACACCTATCTCCTCACTTCATCTCTCTCTCTCTCACGTTCTCTCTCTCTCTGGATATTCAATCTTCATTTGTTGCTGCCATTGATGTGTGGAGAGAGAGAATGAGCTGCAGAGCCAGTGTGTGTGTGTTGATGCGTAAGTGTGTGTTCTGAATATCAATGCTCCCTCTGGTTGACTGGTCTTTTCCATTTAACTGCTTCACACTCTGATCTGCTCCCCCCACACTCAACAGACTGACGGACTGCAGGCCGATATGTAATGTCACCTGCAAGAGCATTTCAATGCGACCTGACTCGAATCGCTACTGAGGGACACACTGCTATTGTGTTGTTAAGTGCTACTGGCTGCTGGTAGTACACTTGTATTTGGATGTAGGAATTTAAACCGAAAAAAACAGCCCAGCTTTCAAGAAATCAGTTTTGTAGTGGACACTTAACCCTATAAAACCTGACAAAATTGGCCTGATTTCAATCAGTGAGCATCTTAAACGGTAATTACCCCAAAAATAGCAAGAAATTGGAGGAAAGTACAAGAAAATAAAAAAAATCACAACAACAACAACAACAAAAACACACATGGGAAAGATAAAAAAAAAGCCTGAAAAAAATGCTTAAAAATGATAATTCTGCAAAATCATTTAAAATATCTAATTATGAATATGGTTCTCCAGGTCTTTTCAAAATAACTTATTTTTTTGCAATTTGTGGGACATTTCTTACCCAATTTCTTAATGCCTTTTTCACCTTGTTTTGAATTCAAAACATTTTTTTGAGGATTCAAAGGTTTGATTGCTTGTGAAAGGCATCTGAATGCAGCATGAGAAAAATAAGTCGATCCAGGTTCCAAAGGTTTAAACATGCCTACCATACATGTGCCTTTTTGAACCAAAATATCCTCAGAGCTCATAAAAACATAAAGCAGCATAAAATTACCAGCCGAAATTGTCAAATTGTAAAATCAATGACTCAACACAAGCCTTAATGGAATCAGTATTTTCAGCTAGGGCTCCAACTAAAAATTACTTTCATTATTGAATAATCTGCTGATCGTTTCTTGAGTAGTCAATTGATCATTTTGTCCATCAAATGTCAGAAAACAGTAAGAAATGTCCATTTCAATTTACTAAACCCCAAGGTGATGCCATCAAAATGCTTGTTTTGTGTGACCAACAGCTCAAAAGACAAAGAAATTCAATTAACAATCATATAAAAAGCTAAAAACTGGAGAAATGTTATCCTAGCTGTTGAAAAGATTAGGGGAGAAAAACTGGCAATGTTTCTTCAATTAACGGTTTGAATAACTGGATAACATGCATTTGGAAGTCTGACTGAG